>NC_046971.1:3638441-3655941 GCF_009769545.1 Cyclopterus lumpus | reverse complement strand
CTTTTTGGAGGTCCTGGTCTCTCTGTGACGGAGTGCCGGTGCCGCGTCCTGAAGTCTACGGGGAGTAAAACACGTTTAAAAATCAGCCTTGAGGAATGTATGAAACGCCATGAAGCTGCGGAGGAAAAGAGGGAGTCTTCAAACACAAAAAAGCTCTGAGGGAGTTTAAAAGGAACGTCTACTGCAACGCTAGCTGGGCGTCTACAGAGGCCTCGAGTACCTTCAGGTATCTCAGGGATCGAGCGTCCCTTCTTTTACCCATGAGCCTCTCTGGGAGTCTGCTCGGCGTGGAGTCCACATCTGGTTCTGCTGAGCGGGACTGCTCTGGATTACCTTCCCCTCCATCACTCAGCTCGGCCTCTTCTGGCTCTCCTCCTCCTCCTCCTGAGGGATCGTCTCGTTCCCCGACACCCTCTTCAGCGCCGGTTGCCGTGGCGGCCGGCTCAGAGGACGACGTAACCGATCCCGGTCTTCCTGAAGGATCCTCTGGGTCGGACTCGCTACCTTTCGTGGTCCGCGTTTCTTCTTCTTCTTCCTCCTCCTCCTCCTCCTCCTCCTCTTCTTCCTCCTCCACCACCACGGCGGGCGAGGCGACTCGCGTGCTCTCCACAACGTCGGCGTCCTCTTCTTTGACGCGATCGGCGCCAACGTCCTCTTCTTGGGTTGCGTTTCCGGCACGACTCGGTTCTCCTTGTTCCGCGTCCTCCGCTCCCCCGACGCCGGTCTGGGTTCCCCCGGCTAGCGGTTGGTCTGCGGAGTCTTCGGAGAACACAGCCGGAGGGGGAACCGCTTTCCCTTTCAGTGAGCCGGCCGCCGCATCAAAAGTGACAGAACAAATGCCCGGCGACGCCCAAGAGGAAACGCCTTTCCCCTTCGTTAGGCAATGAATCAAGAATGACATCCAGTGAAGGAGAAACACAGAGAAAGAAAGTAAATAATGCAGTGATGCATTGTGGGTGCTTACTGTACAACCTGCCACACATGTGAGGCATGATCAATGAACCTAAATAAAAATGTTTCAAGAAAAACAGCCATCGCAAATTCCAAGAGTCGTCTTCAATGAATGCCTAAAATATTAAATTTAGAACTATTGTGTCATTTGAGATTTGAACGTGATTAACAAACGCATAAAAAAAAAACTAAAATCGTATCGTCGGGATATTTTCACGATGACGTCCCGCTCCTTAGTAACGGTCGCCAGGCGTCGGGGGGGGGGGGGGAGGAGTACTCACAGAGGGTCTGGACGCCGGCTCTTTGAGGGTCTGGAGTCTCTCTTCCAGGTCGCGGTTCCTCAGGGTCAGACTCTCCAAGGCGGCGTCTCGGGGTAAAGCCTGGCGCTGCCTGCACGTTCAAGTTTGGTATTTTTATTTATATATATATATATATACACATATATATATATATATATATATACACACACACACACAGACACACACATTAAACAGTAAATAAATTAATAATTATATTAATTAATTATATAATTATATTAATAATTATATAATTATATAAAGATAAATAACTATATATATATATATATATTTTTTAACATTTATTTATTTACTTTTTAATGTGTGTATATATACACACACACACACACATTAAACAGTAAATAAATAAAAATAAATAAATATATATATATATATATACACACACACATTAAACAGTAAATAAATAAACATAAAAAATATATATATATAAAGATAAATAACTATATATATATATATATATATATATATATAAAGATAAATATATATATAGCGAGGCTCCGGACGAAACGCTTAAAATAATTTCATAAAAGTCATTATGAAGCGTCAGAAACTCGTCTCTCTTCCTTTTACTTGTATTACGCAGGGAAGAAATCATTAGATAAAAAATTATTTAACTTAAAATGTCTACATCTCGTCTCACGTATGTATTGATTATTTTAAGTGTTCTGAATCCATCAAGAGCTCCAAACATAAATTCACTTTCTACAGTCAAGAGCATGAATCAACCCCGTTAAAATAAATAAATAATTAAACAAACAACCCGGCCCTCAGTCGTTCTCTATTACAGGAATCGGACGCGCGTCATGCCGGCGGATTCATTCATGATCCTCGATGAAGAAAACCAAAAGGAGGCCGATGTCTCCAGGCGACAATACAACGAATCAAACAGCCGGTGTCGCTGGATCGTATTTCACCGTCTGGGGATTCAGAATGGAGACAATCTGCTGATCTGACATTTTAATAATCTGCCTCTGGGACGCGTCCTGTTAACACCAGTTAATAAACAACCTTTTTGTTTCCCGTGACAACAACGGGGTCCGTCGTCTTGTGATCGTCACGGCATTTAAAAAAAATAAATAAGTAGAACTAATGAATTGAGAGCTGATTGCTTCCAGCAAATCCGGCCACTTCAGTAATTTATGATGAAGCAAAAGTAGCGATTCCGCAGTCCGTAAAGTGATCATGTGAATCCAATAATAACAAAAAAGGGGATGAGACTAAAATAAAATACTGCAAACCGGAGTTCCCTGAAGTCGCTCTTACAGTTTATAAAACAATCCTAACTTTGCAACCTCTAATAAAATAATAATAATAATAATAAATCACTCTTAGTCGTCTCTCTGCCTCGTTTATATTTATTGCTTGTTTTTTTATTGCAAAGTGCCTTTAAGTACCTTTTTTTTTAAAGCGCTACACAAATAAAACATTATTATTATTATTATTATTATTATTATCATGAGAGGACAGTAAAGTGCTTCGTTGTGGAGACACGTGTATCAAAGTGTTCATTTACAAACTTAAAAAGAGTTGAATTTAGATCGAGTACTTTTTGTACGAGACGTATGAATAACGTTGCCTTGCCGAGATTATTTAAATGTATAATATAACCATTTAAAGACGTCGACGTACTTTATGTTGAGGACGAGCGTCTCCAGCTCAGAGTTCTTCTCCCTCAGCTCCTCCAGCTCCGCCTCCAGCTCGCTGCTCCGCACGGCCACCACCTGGTCGGCCGTCACGCCGCGACTCTTCAGCTTCCTGTGCAGGGAACTCTTCTCCAGCTCCAGCCTGAAGGACGCAGCGCGCACGAGGGAGTGACGCACCTCCACAACCACAACCTCCCACCTCCCACCTCCCACCTCCACAACCACAACCACAACCTCCCACCTCCCACCTCCCACCTCCACAACCACAACCTCTCACCTCCCACCTCCCACCTCCCACCTCCACAACCACAACCTCCCACCTCCCACCTCCCACCTCCACAACCTCCCACCTCCACAACCACAACCTCTCACCTCCCACCTCCCACCTCCCACCTCCACAACCACAACCTCCCACCTCCACAACCACAACCTCTCACCTCCCACCTCCCACCTCCCACCTCCACAACCACAACCTCCCACCTCCCACCTCCCACCTCCACAACCACAACCTCTCACCTCCCACCTCCACAACCACAACCTCCCACCTCCACCTCCACAACCTCCCACCTCCCACCTCTCACCTCCCACCTCCCACCTCTCACCTCTCACCTCCCACCTCTCACCCTCCCTCCTCTCCAGCTCACACTCCCTCTAACCTCTCACCCTCCCTCTAACCCTCCCTCTCCCTCTCCCTCTCCCTCTCCCCCCTCACCCTCCCTCTCCCTCTCACCTCTCCCCCCTCCCTCTCCCTCTCCCCTCTCCCTCTCTCCCTCCCTCTCCCTCACTCTCCCCTCTCCCTCTCTCCCTCCCTCTCCCTCACTCTCACCTCTCCCTCTAACCCTCCCTCTCACCTCTCACCCTCTCACCCTCCCTCACCCTCTCACCTCTCCCTCACTCTCAACTCTCCCTCTCTCCCTCCCTCTCCCTCCCTCTCCCTCACTCTCCCCTCTCCCTCTCTCCCTCCCTCTCCCTCCCTCTCCCTCACTCTCCCCTCTCCCTCTCTCCCTCCCTCTCCCTCACTCTCACCTCTCCCTCTAACCCTCCCTCTCACCTCTCACCCTCTCACCCTCCCTCACCCTCTCACCTCTCCCTCACTCTCAACTCTCCCTCTCTCCCTCCCTCTCCCTCCCTCTCCCTCACTCTCACCTCTCCCTCTAACCCTCCCTCTCACCTCTCACCCTCTCACCCTCTCACCCTCCCTCACCCTCTCACCTCTCCCTCACTCTCAACTCTCCCTTTCTCCCTCCCTCTCCCTCACTCTCACCTCTCCCTCTAACCCTCCCTCTCACCCTCTCACCCTCTCACCCTCTCACCCTCTCACCCTCCCTCACCCTCTCACCTCTCTCTTGAATTGATTGTGTGTCGGATGCAACAAGGAAGTGTCCTTTTCTCTTTTTTACTTTAACAACAATCGTTTTTTTTTGTTCGTCTACGAGGCGATTACGAAGAAAATCACGGTTTGTCTTCAAAACGATGACCGTCTGTAAATCGATAATCGATTACCGGCGTGTATGAAGGTGAGAGAACGTTGTGTGACCGTGTCCCCGCTGACCTGCCGTAGAGGTCTTTGAGGGTGGCGAGCTGCTTCGACAGGGACTCGTTCTCCCGTTCCTTCTCCTTCAGGGAAGCCCTCACCTTCTCCATCTTGGACTGCCATTTCTTGCCCTCCTCCCAACGCACCAGTTCACCTTTGACCTTCGGAGACAAAACGAGTCGTACGTCAGGGCGACAGCGGCGTCCGACGAAAGGGGGGCCGTCGTCTCGGAAACGGGGGCTCGGCGCTCCAAAAAAACCTAAAAAACCTTTTCGGGGTCGTCCTTGTTGCTTCTCGCGTCGGCCCGTTTCTCCAAGTCGGACTCCAGGCGCCGGACCTTCCTCTGCAGGTTCTCCACGGTCGAGCCCTTCCCATCGGGTTCCGGTTGGTTCTAAAAAAAAAGAAAAGAGAAATGCATTGAGTCTTAAAAACGAGTCCTTCATATCATCATCATCATCATCATCATCATCATATGAAGTATTTATATATAATCAAAGACGCTTGTTTATTCCTTCTTTCATTACTATTTATAAAGTAATACTTTGATCCGGGTTGTTTGTGTCGTGATGACGCAACGCTGGAAGAACACAAAGTATCTAAGATGTCTTTTCCTAACTCCTCATGAAGTCTCCTTCCCCTCTCTCCTTGACCCCCGTGACGTTTTCCCACAGAGGTCAAGGACAAGTGGTTAGGAAGAGACGTTAGGAGGTCATTTTCTGACCGAGTAGACGACTGATGGGGCGGCACCTGTTTTTGTGAACATGTGACTTGATTAGCTTCATCCCTCATGTTGAAAAGACAACATGCTAATTGGGTAATCTTTCCTTTTAAAGTGTGCCACACAAACAAATACAACAATAAACTAATAGAAACAACTTGTGCACCAAGTAATTCAGTTAAAAAACTGTTTTATGATCCCCGAACCCCGGTGCAGGTGTGATTTGGGTGTGGCTTTTAGGTACCATAAAGTTAATTACAAGCAATATATTAGCATTTGATAATTAATTTGCAGCCAGGCAGCTCGACGATGTCAAAAATGATACTCGTTGTGACTTTAATTGCATGTAGGATGCAAAGCAATAGACTAAATGTATTGATTGTAATATACACAGTGTCAATGTATGTGGAGTTGTGTGAACATTGTGCCGTGGAAAACACGGTGCATGCTGGGTAATAGTTTCTGTATCGAGGCCCCCCGGTGACTGTGGTCTTGAAGATTAGCTGAATAATTAAATTCTGATATCCGATGGAGGAGTTTATATATTATTTCTAATCGAATCGTCTGAAAGTCTCGCCGTTTGTCCACATGATGGGATGGCGATATTGTCCGGCACGTGGCTGTCGTCGCGTTTTAGATTCTCGCGCGCTACCCACAATCCTTAGCGCTGCTAACCTGAAGGGCGCCGCTGAGCCTCTTGACCTGCTGCCGGAGCTCCTGGATCTCCTGCTCACGCTCCTCCTTTTCGGCCTGCAGGCGCCTCTGGTTCTTCAGAGTCCTCTGCAGGTCCTGGTTCAGGTCCTCCACTTCCTCCTTCAGGGTGCCCTCCCGGCCTCGGGCTGCTTTGGAGAACTCCTTCGCCGCTTGAAGTTCCTCGTTGAGTTCTTGCACTCGCACCTTGGTCAGAGGAGGGATTTAAAAAAAATATATCTTTTAGTTTTCTTTTTGACAACAAATCCCATGAAAAGACCAAAAAAACCTCAAAGAAATCGGGATGGCACCAACGTGTGTGTGTGTGTGTGTGTGTGTGTGCGCCAGAGAGTTTTATTGTTATTGTTGTTGTGCAAAGCATCGTCAATTTACTTCATTTTGACACCGTCCGGCGTGAAAATAGTCCCCATTAAATATTAGTGCTATAAAAACTACGGCTGGTTTGAGAAAATTACCTTTTATTAACCATAAAAATATGTATGTTTTATTAGATATTATTAACAATAAATGCCTTCAATAAAAACAAAAGGGTGATTATAAAAAAGGGCTCCGCAGGGAAGTAGAAAAATATAAATAAAACATTGACAAACCAAAACATTGTTGGTTTTGGTCTTTTCGTGAAATTTGTTTGCATAACAAATAATAAAAATCTTGATTTATTAATCTTGACCTGTTAATCTTGACTTGTTAATCTTGACTTGTTAATCTTGACGCTTTTAATGCTACCACGATTACGTGCTTGTTACACTAATTAGTTACGCCCATGAAATGTAATTGGCTAAAATGCATTCTATGAAAACCATTATCTCTAAATAATCTGCAAGTATCATGTCACTTTTTTTTAAAATGTATTATGTCTTCCAAGTTCTGCTCCGTTGGGTTCTCACACTGGCCCATGTGGGTCTGGGGGAGCAGCTGGTGGTCCCCGTACACATGCTACATGCTACATGCTACATCAACGGTGGGTTCACATTAGTGTGGTTTTCGCTGTTCAGTTGGGATTAGTCAGAACAGGGTTATAATAATAATAATAATAATAATAATAAAATCACCACCTTCAGCTCTCTGGTGTGTCTGTCGACCAGCGTCTGCACGTTGAGACTCTCCTCCCTCTGCGCGGCGCCGGCTACGACCTGCTGCTCCGCGGCCGCCGTCATCTCGGCCCGCAGCTCCAGCAGAGCCCTGCTGAGCGCCTGAGGGGACACGGGGAGCCAAGATGGAGGTGAGCGGGCCTCGTTTCCCAGGCAACGCGCCGGCGCTCTTCACGGCGAGAACTTGACTGACAACCATCTTGGTTTTTTTTTTGTATGTGGTGAAAAAAAATTGATTGAACTTGAAAGTGGTTTTGAGATCTTTCTCAAATTAAATAGTACTATTTTTTTTTTTTTTTTTAAATGTTATTTTAATTTTTTTCAGTGTTTTTATTTATTTTTTTTCAGTGTTTTTATTTTATTTTATTTTTGTCAGTGTTTTTTTTTTTTTTTTTTACTGTGTTTTTATTTTATTTTATTCTTACGGTGTTTTTATTTTATTTTTAAGGTGTTTTTATGCAACTAAAAGACGGAAAAGTCTCAGTAAAGATTATTGTCAAATATACTTGTTTTAAAGTACTGTTATCCGTTTGTCATTTACCATATTTCTCTATTATTTATAGTTTTTTATTGTATGTTTATTGAGTCAGATTCCTCAACGTGCTTGTCAAATAAACACTTGTGATTCTGGTTCTGAAGGTCATGCTACCAGAACCAGCACTCAGAACTCACAGCCGGCAGAGACAACAACGTCCCATAACTTCTCCAGAGCTCAATGTGTGTGTGTGTGTGTGTGTGTGTGTGTGTGTGTGTGTGTGTGTGTGTGTGTTAACAGTGAACGAGGACCTTGAGCTGCTTCTCCTTCTGGCCCAGCTGCGCTTTCAGCCGCTCCACCAGGTTCTTCATGGTGTTGCTGGGCGAGCGGCCGTTGGCCTCCTTCTGGGCCGCCAGCTCCGTCCGGAGGTGGGCCGCCTCCTCCTCCATGTGGGCCACCTGGCTGGCCTGATCCTCCGTCTCAGCGGTCAGAGCTTTCACCCGGGCGGCGTGACTCTCCTCCAGCCTGCAAACAAATTAAATAAAGTTTTAACAACAACTCCTGTCGAGGCTATTTTTTTTTTTTTTTTTTTTTTTTTACTACCACGTGCAAGAAAATTGATTTTCGTGCCAAGCGTGGAGGTTTTTATGTCTCTTTGACACACAAGGCCGTAAACATGCTGGGGTTAAAAAAAGAAAAGAAAAAAAAGAGAGACAATCACTTTGACGTCTCGTCGGCGTGCTTCTTAGCCAGCGTCGCCGCGGCGACCCTCTGTCGCTCCAGCTCGGCGGTGGCCAGCCTCAGCTTCCCGGAGACGGACGAGAGCGAGTCGTCCTGCTCCGCCACCGTCTGCTCCAGGTCGGCCAGGCGCTCCAGATGCTTGGTGCTCGGCAGCCGGATGGCGGGCTTCTTCATCAGCTCCTGAAACCCCCCCAAAAATAAATTAAAAACAAAACACTTAACTACGTGTGAATTGTTACGTAAAAAAAAAAAAAAAAAACAACTTCACAGCTCGTTTTTTCTTTTTACGCTTCCATTATTAACAACAGCTGATCCGCTCCGGGCGCCAACACTTGCTCGCTGCTGCTGCTGCTGCTGCTGCTGCTGCTGCTGCTGCTGCTGCTGCTGCTGCTGCTGCTGCTGCACATTACGCTGCTCTTGTAATGAGTCCAACGGGACTTCTTCACTTAAAAAGTCCCGTAAAAAAAAAAAACTGTCTTTGGACATTTTCACACACCAGCACCGCGAGGATCAAAAGCGCGTCGTTTCCGTCATCTACTCTTCGTTTTGCTGTGTAATATTAATATAAGGCTATTTATACACACACACACACACACACACACACATGTGAGTGAATATAACAGCTTGAAGCTCATTTGTGAATGAAATCAATATCACATTTGGGGGGGAATCGGATACCCGGCCCTGGATGCGCACCATGGCTGTCTGCTTGAAGCGGTCCAGGGAGGAGTCTGTGTGCAAGTCCAACTTCTGATGCAACAGTCTCAGCTCCTCCTGGTGCCTCTTGATCATCTCCTCCTGATCCTGGGGACATTTAAATTCAAAAAGACACATGTATGAATGCTGAGATTCCTGGTTTTCCCCAACTACTGGAGCTTCACGATAATAAACCCAAACATTGCAACCAATCACAAATGAGCTAAAAGCAACGTGGCACTAACAAGCAATACCTGTCTGGCTTGAGCCAACTGGTTGCGGTATTTCTTCAGCAGGTCCTCTTTCTTGTCGAGTCGCCCCTGGAGGTCTTTGATGGTCTGGTGCGCGAGCTCGACGGCCGGTTGGTGCTCCGGCCGGCCCTCCTCGTGCCGGGCGAGCTCGGCCAGCAGGCGTTCTCGGTCGGCCGCCGCCGGGAGCCGCAGACGCAGCTCGTTTATCACCCTATCCCTGGACACGACGTTCTGCTCCGCCTTCCACAGAGACGCTTCTTTCTCTTTCAACTTCTGCGTGGGGATTGAAATTCAAAAACAACGTGCTAATGCGTTCTTTTTGGATTCGCGGGAGATTCCACAGCGACTGAGACACCCGGTTACCTCGTTCACATTCTTGCAGGCGGCCCGCGTGTCCAAGATGGTGCGCACGTGCTCCCGGATTTTACCCAGAGCAAACGCCAACTGATGAGCGAGCGGGAGACTCGGGTCCGGTAGGGACGCTGCGCCTCCCTCGTACTGAGAAAACAAAACAAAAACACACACGGTCACATGCAAAAGCCGGAGCACCAAGAATCACATCTTTTACCCCTGTTTTTCTTCCCCCTCTGGGGAGCGACAGCTCACCTTTTCCGTGGCGCTCAGGATTTCATTCTGGCGCTGCTCGTACTGGTCCAGGTGGCGCTCCAGCTCCACCTCTCGCCGATCGTACGCCAGCTGCCGTTCTTCTTGAAGCTTGACGTGTTCCAAAGAGAATTACCATGAAAATCCACCTTGAACACTACAACACTCCATCTCCATCTCTTTGTAAACACGGAGGTAATCGACCCTTCCTAGGTCCCGCCCCCCCCCGTTTCGCAACCGAGCAAAGCTTTGAACCTCTTTCCTCTTCTACTCAGATACGCTACTTCTGTTCAACGCTAACATTAATGTCCCATTACAATGCCGTCACGACCTTTCACGGACACATTACATTATGTAACGGTCACATTTTAGGTTAGCCAGGTAGCTAACGTACCGCTAAGAGGAGTTCAGAACATTACAGCCCGGGATCCTTCCTCTTTATTTCTGTGTTGACATAAAGAGATTGTGAATTGGATTGTTTTCACATTTCTGAGCGTGTCAGGAGTCGTTTTGCTCACCGTGTTTTGCTGCACAGTTTCCTCTTCCAGCGAGCGGATGGTTCGCTCCTGCTCCTCCACCAGGTTCTTCAGGTACCTGATCTCCTCCTTCTGGACCACCAGCTCCCTGCCTTTCCTCAGCTCCTGCAGACGAGCTTCCTCCATCTTCTTGTGCCACTCGGTCACCTGTTGGGAGCGGACTAGCTTCAGGAAAGATGTGCCACGAACAAAGACTTAACGGTGAACGCCATTCTACTATTCGTGTACCTTCTGGGCCCCTTTCACGTCCTTCAGCGTGGAGATGAGCTCCTCCAGGCCCCGGAGCCTCAGCTCCAGCTCTTCTGCCCTGCCCTCCGCCCTCCTCCTCTCCTCCTCGGCCTTCCTCCTCTCCTCCCGGGCTTTCGCCCTGTCCTCCTGGAGGCTCGCCGCGGCCACGGAGAACTTTTCCTGCCGGTGGAGCGGCAGCGCTCCGGCGAACTGCCGACGCAGCGACTGGATGGTCTGCCGCAGGTGCTTGCTGCGATTCACGCCCTCCTGGCGGGCGAGGAACAGGGCGCGCTCGCCGGCGTCCAGCCGCTGCTCGGCGCGCAGCAGGTAGGCCTCCAGCTGCCGGACGCGGGAGGCCGCCGCCTCCAGCGTGGCCCGAGACGCCGACTCGCCGAGCTGCAGCGCCACGACCTGCTGGTGGAGCTTCGCGATGAGGGCCTTCTCATCCGAGTGCGACTGTGAGAGGCCGAAGAGAGGAAGACGTGCGCTTAGAACCGCGGTCGTTTGGGTTTGGATTCATACATTTAAGTATACTTTACAACACACTAATAAAAGCCACTTGAGAGTTGATAACTGTGACCGTAAAGAATCTGATTTGTTTAACAGGGAAAGGTAAAGATTCAACCTTCCTTGGTTTAAAAAGTTACCTGGTAGTCCAGTATTTGTCTCCTCAGAGCTTCGACTTCCTTCTCTTTGGACTGTTGTCTGGCCTGAAGAGCAGACGCCTGCATCATGGCCACATCGGACACCTCTTGGAGCCTGGGCGACATGACAACAATGAAAATAAAACACAATCACATTCCTTCTTTATGTTGAAACCTCTTAAACTCTGTCGCCGGCTGATACTGATCTATGCAAACTAGTTTGGAGAAGTTCTTTTCTTAAATGTAAACTAAATATGTTCCGTCCGGGGCACAAATGCGGTATAAATTGTGCTTCGTCCTCTTTAAAATTTCATTAAAAAGAATGAATAACTTGGCGTGAGTGTAAACTTAAATCGATGTACACGTCTTCGATGTGGCATGGAGGTAAAGACCTGCTCTCTTGCTGCGTTTGTGTACAACGTATTTACAAAAGTCACAAAAAACGACCTACTTGGAAACCTCACAGCGGAGTTCGGCCTCGGCCTTCTCCAACTCGGCGATCCGGGCGCGGTCGGCGTCGCTCAGCGCTTTGCTGACGCCGTCCGCCAGCTCGTCTCGCAGCTCGCGCTCCACCCGCTGGGCCTCCGCGTTCATCTTGGTCAACTGGAGGAGGAAAAAAAAAAAAAAAAAAAACACACAGATGAGACTTTTGAAAACAACATTTCATACATTTATGAACGGATAGATTTACGAAAAGGCCTTCGAGGTCGTACCTCTGCAAACTTGGCCTCCAGCTCGGCGTTGCGTTCCTCCGCCTGCCTCAGGGAGCTCCTCGTGTGCTCGTACATCCGGTGGGCGTGCTCCGCCCGCTGCCTCTCATTCAGCTCCTTCATCTCCAGAGTGGTGATGCGCCTGGCGGCCGACACCATCTCCTTGTTGGCCGGCGCCTTGTCCGCCTTGTTCTCACCGGCTGATGTTTGAGGAGGGGAGAGAATTTTTTGATAATATTGTATTTTCATGTCACTTTTCTTTCTTATGTTTCTAGTTGTATGTCTTGGTACACGTGATATTCAGGTACAGTGTACAACACTAATGGCGCTCATTCCAAGAACAAAAATAAGGATAATAATGAATAGATTGCATACAAAATAATTAAATACAAATAGATAATTGGATTTTAAAAAAGGGAGGAATCTTAAGGAAATTAAATTACGGTGCATCTTTTTTTGCAGAGCTGTAAAGATCATAATAATAATAATAATAATAATGATGATTTACACACGAGTGGTCTCTCGGTTGCAGATCTTCTGGCCGACAGTTTTATTGGACATGATAATTTGATGTTTGTTTTGTTGATCACGATCCTTATTATTGAGACGCGCCATGAATCAAACGGAGCGTTCGACATTAAGGAATGAATCAGAAGTCTGTATGACACCATTGTGTGTATGACACCATTGTGTGTATGACACCATTGTGTGTACGACACCATTGTGTGTACGACACCATTGTGTGTATGACACCATTGTGTGTATGACACCATTGTGTGTATGACACCATTGTGTGTACGACACCATTGTGTGTACGACACCATTGTGTGTATGACACCATTGTGTGTATGACACCATTGTGTGTACGACACCATTGTGTGTATGCAGGGCCGCGCGAGGTCGACGCCCACAATAAGCATCAACGGCTTGAACTTTTTTCTTTCTTTTGTAGCGTTGTTTTTGAAGGAATCTCTAAATAAATACAACCGAACCGCATGAAAACCAGCTCCTTGGTTAGTTCACCAATGGCGTTGATGTTGGTCCACGCCTGCTCCAACGTATTCAGTTTCTCCTTCGTGATCTCCAGTTCTTTATTCGTGGCCGAGTTTTGCTCCCGAAAAGACTCGTTCTCCCTCTGGCAGACGGGGAGAAAAACAAAAATATATATATATATATATATATTGTTGATGGTATGGTCAGTCAAGAACAACAACAAGCCTCAGTACCTCCAGGTGTTCCAGGTGGGTGGTTCTCTGCATCAGGCGGCCGTCCCTCTGCAGCGTGTCTCTGTATTTCACTGTGAGCTCCGTGAACTGTTTGTTGGCCCTCTCCAGGTCCGATGAGGGCACGCTGTCGTCCAGGGCCTTCTGCAGGGCTGCCATCTTATAGGCGGCCATTTCCTACGACGCGACCACAGACCATTAAAAAAAAAAAAAAAAAAGGCACAGACAACTTTTCCTCCCAAAGATGCGACGAGATTAGCCACAGACATTTTTATCCGCCTTGAATCTGGGCCGAAGTCCACAACATTTAAATCATTTTTATGCCGAGGTTCTTTTTTTTTTTGGAGGCCTGTGAGTGAGAAATAACTAAAATTGTGGTTTTGGCAGATGGGAGGAGCCACAAGAGGCTCCACACCGTGTTCTAAGCAGGACTAAGTGACTTTTAATTTGTAAACACACAATATGGATCTGCAGCTTTGGGCTCTTCGTTCCCCTCGGCACTGGATGTGGACGTTTAGGACTTAAAAAAGGTGGACTTGAATGAATCTTTCACTCTCTTGTGGCCGAAATAAGTATTACAACGATAAACATTTTTGATCCAGACTTTCAACTGATGAAACAAAATGTTTTTTAAAAGATTATCCCGGCAAAAAAACGCTTGGAGAGTAAAAGTACTCCGATCAGACGTAGAAAAGGGATTACTTTACTACATTTTATTTTGTTCCACCTTGTGCCTCTGCAGGGAGCCCGTCCTCCGGGTGACGGCGGCCCGCATGTGGACGCTCTCGTCCCTCAGCTTGACGTTCTCCTCGCGGAGGTGCTGCTCTCGCTCCAGCAGGGTGACGTAGCGCCGCGTCAGCCTCGCCTCGTTCACCCTCAGCACCGTGGACGTGCGCGACGCCTCGCTCAGCGACCTCCTGACTGCCTCCGGGTCCTTCTGCAGGGTGTCCAGCAGCTCCTGTTTTGGGGGGTACCGAGTAGAGTGCACATCCATTTATCATCTTCTTCATAGGCAAGAAGTTTTAGTTCTAGCTCGGTATTGTAGGCTGAACATTAAACTATCCTGTGTGTGTGTGTGTGTGTGTGTGTGTGTCACTGTAAATCGCTTTGAGCCCTACAAACAGTGCGTTTGTCCGACTCACGTTGAATTCTTGGATTTTAACCGCGTCCACCTGCCGTTGCTCCTCCAGCTTGGTCTTCAGCTCTGTGAACGTCTCCTTCTCCTTTTGCCACTCCGCCTTCTCACTGAGCAAAAAAACAAACAAACAAAACAACAAAAAAACAAACACAAAATCAAAAGAAACGTTTCATTTTTCATCGTCGCCGACTGGCAACAAGCCGTCTCTGACGTGAGAGGATCCAAAACCAACCTGAGGTATTCTTTATAGAGGAGTCCCTGCTGGTGGCTAACAACGGAAAACTTCTGCTTGTATCCCTCCAGTGTTCCCGTGAGTTTGTTGCTTTTTTCCTCCTTGTTTTTGAGCTCCTAATTAATAATAAAAAAAAATTTAAAAAGCGATATATAAAATATTTTATTTATAGTCGAGACGCGGTCGTCTTCCCGACCAGTTGAACCGACCTGAAGAAGTCGAACGGCGTACTCGTTCAGGGAACTGATGACCTCGGCGCTGCCGGGCTCCAGGCCCTCGGGGAGGGTCAAGGGTCGGAGGACGACTCCCTGGCTGCCCGACCTCCTCAACAACTCCAGTTCACCTTCCAGGTGGCTCACCTGACAAGGAGCAGATAGAGAAAATAAAAAACCGAATGCATGGATCGAAATCGACCCCGAGTTTGCTTCTAATGTCGGAGGCTGACACGCTGAACATCCTCACCGCTAAGCACGGGATTGTTTTCACAGATTGTGATCAGCTGAGGTCTTTCGGATTAAAAAAAGAAGACAAACATGAAACAAAGTCCACCGAAAGACAAAAAAAACAAAAGTTAAAAAGGAACCGGACACCGTGAAGCGGTGGAACACGATGTGAAGCCCTAAAAAAAGAGCCGAGTCGTGATTTATACCTCGAGGAAACGCTTTTGACATGAAACGAGGACTCGACAAACAATCTCGCTGTACAAGCGTTCTGAGAACCGCTGATCCCATTTGTCCCCGGTCACGGTAATTACTGTCAGGGAAGGCCAGGCATTTTTCTACCCGTCTCCATAAATCTTCATTACATAAAATTGGGTCTATTTTCATGCAAGAACATTAACACAAACACAAACACACACACACACACACACAGGGCTGTGAAACTGCCGTCGGCCTCGAATAACAAGAGTTTTATAACTCAAATCATGATTGAATGTTTAGCCTGACAAAAGGAGGGATTAGATGGGGGAAAATAACCACGTGTCAACCAACTGTCACGTCGTCTTTAACTCGAATACACATTTACGCGGCCGTACCTTTTCCGTGGCTCCGGCGAGCCGACCGAGAGTGCCGGTCGCCTCCTCCCGGGCCGACTTCAGCTCCTGCCTCAGTTCCTCGTTCCTGCCCACCAGCTGGTGGATTCGGGCCGCGAGGTGCGGCTCGGACCGCCCGCTCACGTCGCCGACGTCCGCGGCCTGCGATGTCGGGAGGGAAGGGCGAGTGGAGAAAAATTAAATTAAATAAATAAAACATCGGAAAGATAAATAACGTACTAAAAAAAAAAAAAAAAAAAAAAAAATCGGTGAAATAGAAAGAAAAGAAGAGCAGAGATCGCATTTAAAAAAAAAAAAAAGGTAACTTGGATATTTCTTTCCTCTGTGTGACTAGATAACGATAACATTACAATGTCATCGTTTTTTCACCACCGATAACATTATGGAAGGTTTTTCATTTAATTTAAAGAGAGAGACATCTCTCCGAGACAGCGGTAACAAATCAAGCCGAAAGGTCAATAATAACGTGAGCATTGCATTGAGAGCCCGTCAACACTTATACACTAAAACATGGGAAAATAGGAAATAGGTCAAAAGATACCCAAGTTACCCTCCTCCTCCTCCTCCTCCTACTTCTTCTTCTTCTTTTTCCTCCGTGTCTTGCACCTACGCCAAACCAATATCCTCTTCAGCCGTTTCAAATTTTGATTTTACTTGGATCCTCTCAAATGTCTTTTTTTGTTGGCCTCACCGCATTCGTTGCATATCAAGTTTCTGTGTAACGAGCCCTCTGACCAGAGCCATTGAAGCGTGCCTATTGTTTGAGGTTATATTAGCGTTTTAGGCCTTTTGCATGAGTGCGTGACCACAGCTGGTTATGTGAATATTTATATCAAAGTATGTAGCTACTATAGCCCCCCCCCCCCCCCCCAAAAAAAAGATAAAAGTGCCTCTACCAGATATGAATATCAACTATAAACCTTCATGCATATAGAAAACTATGAGATATTCCATTTAGTTTACACACTTTTAACCCAAATGTCAAACTAGGAGCATTATTATACATCTGTATAGAGAATATATCACGATCATATATTATATATTATCCACAGCCAGCGTGAACCCTTTGTTGGACACACTTTTTTAAGAGTACCCCAATGTGAACTTAACCGCTTTAAAAGAAGTGAAAATAACTATATTGTGTTCTGAATTGTAATTAAAGTCCAGTTCAATGTTGTGTTCTTAAATAGCATTTCACTGCATAAAAAAAAGGACCCGATATCAGATGAGTCAACTAAACAGGCTTTTTTTGGGGTTTTCGGTGACCTTTCACGCTTCGTCGCTGCCAAAACGGATTGCACAAACGCTGGCGAGGTACTTATTCATTTTAATGGAACTGCAGGTCTGAACAGACAGAAAAGCTCTCATGGAGAGAATGGAACGATGCGGTACAGGTGCACAGCGTGGGACTTTTTTATTGCCATCGAGAGCACAACTAAAACAATTATAAATATAGTCATGTTTCAGATCGCTTACTTGCGGGGAGGTGAAATGTTCCAAGAAAAAGGGGGACGACGGTCTGCGTATAGTCATACATTCATTTAATAAGTTAAGTCAGTAGTTTATATGCTCTGCTATTTTATTTTATTGTAGATTTGTAAAGAATGTTTTGCTGCTGCGTCAAGAAATTTGATGAATAAAGTAAAATCTAATCTAGTTGCATCAAAAACAAAGTATTCCAACTTCTTTCAGGGTAATAAGCTGCTGTTCATTATATTTACATTTGAACTTCTCTTCTTTTTGTATTTAAAATGACTTTAAATGGATCACTAGAAGACAGGAAACCGGTTACTATTCATGCTGAAATATACTTTAAATCTAGGAAAAAAAACTGCTTACATGAGCCAACCTCTCCAGACTGTGAATATCGATGGCGGACGCAGTGAGCTCCTGATTGGCCCTCGTGGCTTGGAGGACGTCTCTCAGCGCGCCCTCCAGGTCTCGCTTCACTTTGGACAGTTCTTCCACTGAGAGAAGGGAAACAACCTCTTATTCTCCCTCCTA
>NC_046971.1:3615941-3633441 GCF_009769545.1 Cyclopterus lumpus | reverse complement strand
ACATTCCAGATACAGGAGAACATTCCTGTTACAGGGGAACATCCCTGATACAAGAGAACATCCCTGATACAGGGGAACATCCCTGATACAAGAGAACATCCCTGATACAGGAGAACATTCCTGTTACAGGGGAACATCCCTGATACAAGAGAACATCCCTGATACAGGAGAACATTCCTGTTACAGGGGAACATCCCTGATACAAGAGAACATCCCTGATACAGGGGAACATCCCTGATACAGGGGAACATCCCTGATACAGGGGAACATCCCTGATACAAGAGAACATCCCTGATACAGGAGAACATTCCTGTTACAGGGGAACATCCCTGATACAAGAGAACATCCCTGATACAGGAGAACATTCCTGTTACAGGGGAACATCCCTGATACAAGAGAACATCCCTGATACAGGAGAACATCCCAGATACAGGAGAACATTCCTGATACAGGAGAACATTCCTGATACAGGAGAACATCCCTGACACAGGAGAACATTCCTGTTACAGGAGAACATTCCGGATACAGGAGAACATTCCTAATAATGATACAGGAGAACATCCCAGATATAGGAGAACATTCCTGATACAGGAGAACATTCCTGTTACAAGAGAACATTCCCGTTACAGGAGCACATTCCAGATACAGGAGAACATTCCTGTTACAGGAGAACATTCCTGACACAGGAGAACATTCCTGTTACAGGGGAACATCCCTGATGGAGGAGAACATCCCATACAGGAGAACATTCCTAATAATGATACAGGAGAACATTCCAGATACAGGAGAACATCCCATATAGGAGAACATTCCTAATAATGATACAGGAGAACATCCCATACAGGAGAACATTCCTACCCACTGCAATAAGTCAGCACAATAAATCTCCTCTGGCCAGATCCTCCTCAAATGTACATCAATAAACCGCTTTCACTTTATACTTTATACACACTTTCATTTTCGTTTCCTTTATTATTTAAATTCTTAAATGTAATACGTCCGGCCCTGATATTCTGTCGTATATATTGTAAACACGTTTGCTTTCAAAAGAAGTCAAACGGGATGAATAGAGTCAAATCTCATCCTATCTTTATCGTTTCCAGATCAGTTGACGTCTCGCGTCAGCTGACGATCCGCCACAGTGAATGAAGCCTTGAGGGACAGAATGAGGACAGAACATCCCCCCTTAGTACCGCTCTGCGGTCAAAAGGTTGAAACACTTAACATTCTTCTCTCCTTTAAGTGTCTGGCTTTAGAAGATAAAGAGCCGGGAGGCGTTTGACGGACACTCACCTTCCACTGCTCCACTTTGGCGTTAACTGCTGCCATGATGGAGTCGTCCTCTTCAGCCACGCTGTGAATCTTGTCTGTCAGCTCTCTGACCTGCACGCACACGCACACGCACACACACACATTATACACAAGAAGAAGAACAAGAGCAAGAAGAACAAGAACAAGAACAAGAAGAACAAGAGCAAGAAGAACAAGAAGAACAAGAACAAGAACAAGAAGAACAAGAGCAAGAAGGAGAAGGAGAACAAGAAGAACAAGAACAAGAAGAAGAACAAGAGCAAGAAGAACAAGAAGAACAAGAAGGAGAACAAGAAGAAGAACAAGAAGGAGAACAAGAGCAAGAAGAACAAGAACAAGAAGGAGAACAAGAAGAAGAACAAGAGCAAGAAGAACAAGAACAAGAGCAAGAAGAACAAGAACAAGAAGGAGAACAAGAAGAAGAACAAGAGCAAGAAGAAGAACAAGAGCAAGAAGAACAAGAACAAGAAGAAGAACAAGAGCAAGAACAATAACAAGAAGAACAAGAACAAGAAGGAGAACAAGAAGAAGAACAAGAGCAAGAAGAACAAGAACAAGAGCAAGAAGAACAAGAACAAGAACAAGAAGGAGAACAAGAGCAAGAAGAAGAACAAGAGCAAGAAGAAGAACAAGAGCAAGAAGAACAAGAACAAGAACAAGAAGGAGAACAAGAAGAACACGAGCAAGAAGAACAAGAACAAGAAGAAGAACAAGAGCAAGAACAAGAAGGAGAACAAGACGAAGAACAAGAGCAAGAAGGAGAACAAGAAGAATAACAAGAGCAAGAAGAACAAGAACAAGAGCAAGAAGAAGAACAAGAGCAAGAAGAACAAGAACAAGAGCAAGAAGAAGAACAAGAGCAAGAACAAGAAGAATAACAAGAGCAAGAAGAACAAGAACAAGAGCAAGAAGAAGAACAAGAGCAAGAAGAACAAGAACAAGAGCAAGAAGAAGAACAAGAGCAAGAAGAACAAGAACAAGAGCAAGAAGAACAAGAAGAAGAACAAGAGCAAGAAGAACAAGAAGAACAAGAACAAGAAGAACAAGAACAAGAAGAACAAGAAGAAGAACAAGAGCAAGAAGAACAAGAAGAAGAACAAGAGCAAGAAGAACAAGAACAAGAAGAAGAACAAGAAGAAGAACAAGTTGTTCATTGAGGAGGTTCTTCACCTGCAGCTTGGCGAGGTCCCTCTCCTTCCTGAGCTGGTCCATAATGGAGTCCGTCTGCTGCACAACGATCTTCATCTTGTTGTACTCGTCCGTCATCTTCTCCATCTCCCTCACCGACTCCTCCAGACTTTTCTGCATCTGCTCGTTCTGCGTCTTCAGGTGTGCGTTCTCATCCTCGGCTCGCTAACGAAAAAACAACAACATATCAATAAAAAGGTGGTAGAAAGGTCAATTATTATTTGAACCCAATGCTGATCTTGCATTTTTTTTCTCCCCCCATTGCCTCTGTGATTCTACATTTCTCAAAGACTAAACAAAGTACTAAATAACGGTCGCCTGGTCCGCCACTCGATGTCCGGGTACCTGAAGGTCCTCCAGGCACTGGTAGAGCTGCCGGTTGGCCGAGGTGAGCTTCCTCTGGGTCTCGGCGTTCTCGTCTCTGGATGGAAGCGGCTCCTTCTGGTCCAGCTCTCCGCGATAGAAGTCCACATCCTGCTGGAGCTGCTCGTTCTGATGAGGTGCAGCGGGACAGAATTAGTCTCGGTGGGGGGGGGGGGGTGGAGGGGGTACAAGAGCTAGACCCAGTGCTCCTGTGGGCACACGTTCATCTGAATGTACATTTAATAACCAACCACCGACTGGCCTTGTGCTTGGATGTGAAACCGTTGGTCGGGGTAATGGATTACTCACTTAAAACAAACAAACATCTGGTTCCAGCTTGTGGAAAGATGGTGTCTTATATCTTAGTGCATTGAATATTTTGACATGCCATCTTTAGGACATGGCCAATGAATCTATTAAATCTAGAAAAAAATATATATTTATTTAGAGATAGCGAGATATATATAGCTAGCTAGCTATATAGTATATATATTATAGCTAGCGCTATATATATACTATATAGCTAGCGCTATATATATATATATATATATATATATATATATATATCTATATATATATAAATATATATTATAATGTCTCTACTGCAGGTTAATCAGCAAGGATCACAAGCTACACAGCATGATGACGGGGGAAGAACTCACTTATTAGTCTTTGGACTTCTCTACACAACAACCTTTAACTTTATTGAATCTACATTTAAAATACTACAAGGAAATCCACCACGTCACTTCATACTGGAACAGAGGGAAACTACACTATTGGTTTCATACACACCTGTGTCTAGTAAGTATGTCGACTGTATATCATATTCCTACCTTCCTCTGGTCTTTATGTGACACTATCATACACATACATGCATTCTAACAAGGTCCCTACTGGCTTCCTTACTCTCTCTTACCTTTGGTGGAGTTCTATAAAACAGCATAATAACAATTCTGCAGCAATAGACCAACATTAGTTTTACTGTGTACCCTTTATATATATTGTCTGACTTGTACCTTTACGCAACTACAATACTGTGGGACTGATTTTAAATAGCTTAAACCTACTCTTGCTCCACTAACTATCTGCTTACCTTCTTCTTAAGCTTTTTGAGCTTTTCCAATAGAAAAGGAAAAGAGATTGAGAGAGACGATGAGTTGTGGGAAAAGCAAAAATGATGGACCCGAGAAGACACAAGCTTTAAATTAAAGCACGGGAGACATGTTGGATTGACCGACAACGACGTGATGAATCACTCTTAACGATCTTTATGATGTAGCGCCAGCTGCCACATACCTCTCTCTTCAGCTTCTTGGCCTCGTCCTTTGCCTCCTTTGCTCGTGCAACCAACTAGAAAAAATGCAGAAAACGCAGTTTTGGAATTCGACCGCCTACCAGATGCCCAACAGGCACACGTTACATAGCTAGTTCGTAAACGCCCCCGAGGACGGATGCGTTTGAGGAGTCCAGGGGGTCACGTCCTGGTAAACGGAGACGTTTGGAGAAACGATGATGTACGGGACGCCCCCCACCCCCCCGTTGGCTTCTCGATCGGGTCTGCAACTAAACCGACCGCAGTGTGTCGAACGTCTGCTTCACGTTAAGTGTACGTGAACGGTCATGTGATATTTTTCAAAAGGTTTGCCGCGTGGACAAAAAAAACCTGTCATAAACGATGCTGAAACGCACCGTGTGTGTGTGTGTGTGTGGAGATCGTTTTAGTTTTAAAACAAGAGTTAGTGAATGTGGAAGTAGCTTCACTCAATAGAGCGTGACTAAGCAGACAATGGCTCACAGGATTAGTGAAATGTACTTTATGTATTCTTGAGTATATTCATAGTTCAACAAAACACAGCTGCACCATCTCTTCCCATGAATAACACTGAGGGCCCAAAACAATTGTCTTAAATAGCAAGTACATTCCTAAAGGACACACAGGCATGACTCGCTGATGTTGTGTTACGCCAAGCTCATTACCTAGACACATGTTTAACTACGGAGCTTAATGTGTGTCGGTCTGAATCCGTGGCCCTGTGCGGCGCGTGGGGAATTACGGGGTTACGTGCTCGTACCTCCTCGTTGGTTTGCTTGTCCTTGCCCATTTCCCTCTTTAAGTGGGTCAACTCTTTCTCCCTCTGCTCCAGCTGGGTCTCGAGCTGCCGGATCTCATCTCGGAGAAAGCGGGTGTCTGGCCCTTTGCCGGTCTGCTGAGTTGTTTTGGACCAAAATAAAAAATGAGACAAACAATTACCCAAAACAACCCCCGCCAAGAAAACCCTCTCAGTCTGCCATCAGCACCGCCATCTGTTCACAGCACTAATGTATGCATATGCTGTCATTTACCAAGCCCTAAAAAACGAGGGTTCATTTTCTCTCGGCACGCTCAACTGTTTAAGTGCCAACAAGTCGGATTATATACACAAACCTGAAGAAAATAAATCTGAAATAATGATCAAGTTGAACCTAGACGTAATAATGCGCTGTGTGTGCATGCAAGGAATTAGCTGTAATCTTCTTAGGTGCTGTTGTTCAGTGGTCACAACCAATCCCTTTGTAGCCGGGGTCACGCTCCGCGATTGGCTAAAAGATTTAGCACAGTTGCCGGAAGTAAAACATCAGATTTCCAATTCGACACGTGTGTTTTTTTGTTTTTTTTTGTAACGACATTCATCACACGTGATAATAAAGAAAACCTCAGTAGCTCAATGAGTAATGCGCCACATGTGACACACAGCATGAAAGTATGAGGACACACACACACAGACACACACACACACACACACACACACACACACACACACACAGATATAGATGCATCCACAGAGACGGTGAGCCGCATTACCTTGAGCTCTTGTTCCAGCTTCGACACCTGGCTGAGGAGCTCATTTTCTACAGGGCAGGAGATCAACAATGTAAAAACCCGGCTTTTTTCGAAAAGCAAAAAAAACTAACTTTTAACACACGAAACGTTGTGACTACCAAACGTGACCTTTGCACTTACCGACTTTACCGTGTTCTTCACCGGCTTGGTCGAGAATGTCGGTGCTAAAGGTGGCTTCTCGGTCTCGGATCTAACAGGAGAGAAGACAATTAGGTCGAAAAATGACAAACATAAATTGTTTTCATTGCGATATATAGTCACAGAAAAGAATCAATAAACAACAAAATAATAATAAAGTCAGTAGTTATAAAGTAAATATGATTTATCATTGAAATATGTTATACATACGAGTGAGGTTGTTGTTATTAGATAATAATAATAATAATAATACGGAATACCTTCAACAGGGTCTGAAACAATCGAAGGACTTGAATAATGTTCTCTGGAGTTTTATTCTTCACCTCCCATTCTTCTGTCTTTATGGGGTTGAAGTGGGGGGAGAAAATTAAAATGCAGTCATTTGAACTCAAAACAACAATATTCCAAAACAGCTATAAAAAAAAAAACCTGGACCTAAAAAAAGTAATAAAAAAGTAATATATGCAATAAAAAGTGTTTTACTTGCACTGACAAAAGGCCCAGACGACAGCACTCCCTTTAGATTTGCACTGAGTTCAGGGTGGATTATTACAGATCATTATTATAGATTAACCAGGTTAACAGTGAGCAGCTGTGAACGCCACACACCCTGATCTCAGATCAGCAGGACACACCTGTCCTTCTTTGTGTGCAGAGTAGCCACAACACTTGTAAACGTTCATTTGAACCAAGAGAATAAGCGTCGGAACTGTAATTAATAGTGTTGACAATTACCCAAACGAGCATGTTGACGACCTCTTCCATTTGGGTTTTGTCATATTCAAAGAGGCTCGCTGGGTCAATCCGGGTCACTTTATCCCACTCAAGGGCAGCGGGCATCTTGGCTTGTAAAGATGTCAGCTAAACTAAACTGCAAGTGGAAACCGCATTTGTGACGACGTCGAGGAAGGGACGTTACGTCAAAGGAGCGTTTAAGCTAGCACAAACTGCTAGCTTAAACTGCTAGCTTAAACTGCTAGTTTAAACTGCTAGCTTAAACTGCTAGTTTAAACTGCTAGCTTAAACTACTAGCTTAAACGTCAACGTTGAGATGTGTGGTTAAGTGTGTAGCTGAATGACCCGGATGAAAAATATAGGGCCAACGGTTCGAGAGGTATCCATGACGACGAGCTGCCGAGGCTGCTAGGTTGCCGCTGACAACTCCAGCAGAGTAAAAAAAAACACGTTTAGTGGACCCTTAAATAAAGTGTAGAGCTACGACGGATAACACAAAGTACTCTTAAAAGCTTCGCATCGGTCCCCGTAGTAGACGAGGCCGTCCCCGGCTGACGTTTTTTTTTTTTTTTTTTTTTTTTTTAACTCGGGCGCTCACCTCGGACCCCGGAAGTGATAGCGATGACGCGTCGGGGGCAACCGTGTTAGCATTTCACGAGTGGAACGCCGCTATCGGGATCCTTTACTCCGCATATGTGTGTAGCTGTTTTAAAGCATTCAAAGTGTCTGACACCACCTCTCGCACTCACCGTTCGCCCTTTTTTATAGGTACGGTAGGTACGAATGATAAAAGTCCTCCAACGCCATCTTATCCGTCTCAAAGTCCGCTATCAACCCGGTTAGCGTTAAGCTAGCTGCTGCATCGCTAGCTAATGGTATGCTGCAGCAGCTAGACATAAATAGCTATTTGAGGGCTTTTTTTCCTACTTTTATATTGCCGCGATAGCAACGTGGATTTCCTTCGTTTGACCCGATGCCTGCCCTTGTATAGCTATTTAAAAGATGGCATTGTTAACTTGCATAATGGTCTATATAGCTGTGACGGTCCACCCTCCACTGCTTTTGCTCCTTTTTTTTGCAGCCAGCTGTTGCTGCACAGTTACCATCAGCATGTGGGCTGTAGTTTTACTTGTCGGGTCCTTAATATGACAGATTATACTCCAGAATTCGAGACGAGAATAAAACCATCCCAAATATACTGGATTCTTTAGATTTGAGCATCTTTCTGATGTCGATGATGTGTCATATGGCATCTTTCTGGTGTTATTTAATCTTTGTAATGTGTCTGCTGTTGTCTGTATGAGTTTTTGGTGTCAAATGAGTTTCCCCAGTTTAATTAAGCTTTCTAACCTAAACCTAAACAGGATGTCAGATTCTAAGGGTGCTAAAAGTAAGGGAGTATTACCACCACACGTGTGAGTATTGTGACAATCTACATAAGAACAGTACAACAAAAAAATGTAAACAAAATGATCATCACTCGCTGTAACATGCTTATTACTATATGAGGTTTCGTTATCTTGCCCTACCAAGTCCTCCTAAAAGCTGCATTGTCTGTATGATTGAATGCACTCCCCAAAGTCCCACTGCTCTACAGGTGAATGTCTGTCAAACCCCATTTGTCTTCTTGCACAGTGATCAATGACGGCTTTGGTCGGCCATGGCTGTCGTGTCATGGAAGGAGATTTTACTTTTGACTGGACTGGTGGTGGGGTGTTACTGGAACAGTGTGTCGTGCGGCTTTGTGTTTGATGACGTCTCGGCGATCCTCGACAACAAGGACCTGCGGCCCTCGACACCTCTGCGCAACCTGTTCCGCAATGACTTCTGGGGAACGCCGATGTCTGAGGTAACTCATGATGCACCTCTGTGGTTTATCACAATTACTTTTGGTGGGTGCTACTAAGAAATTCTGTGTTTTTATCACAGTAGTCATATCATTTAGTTTACAGCTAAATAAAATTGCTCAAAAAGCTTCACGAAACATTTATCAGCCTTTTTTTTAATGTCGCTCCGTCCGATTATTGTGCGTTCAACCACAGGAGAGGAGCCACAAGTCTTACCGACCGCTGACGGTACTCACCTTCCGGCTGAACTACCTCTTCAGTGAGCTGAGCGCAGCCTCCTACCACCTGCTCAACGTCGTTTTGCACGCCGCGGTGTGTGTGCTGTTCCTGCGAGTGTGCCGGCTGTTCCTGGACAAGACCTCCAGCTTGGTGGCGGCGTTGCTGTTTGCCGTGCACCCCATCCACACTGAAGCTGTAAGTATTACATGCACCGGGGTCGAGGCAATGTATGTTGTGTAATGTTATGAATGGCGATGTGCGCACAGACAATTACAAACCGAACCCATCCACTGTTTTTCATTTTGAAGAGGTTTCTTTGCTTATTTAAAACAGTCCTCTGAACTTGTATTATCACTTCCTTAAAGCGTTAATTGGGTGGACTCTTTAGTGACCACCAGTGCATCGTGGGGTCATTGGGATACACACAGAAGTAGCATATGACTTCTACACTGCTAGGCATTTCTAAGTGAGGCTCCTTTCACAGGTGTCCACCAAACAGGAGGGGCCCGAGTTATAACTACATTGAGTTATGATAAGTTGAAATCAGCAGACGGATGTCCACACAAACCAGTGCACCATCCTCTGTTTGAGTTAAATCTGAACATAAATTGAGTTGAACAAAAATATTCTTGGTATGTTGCCCACCCACAAAGAAGCCAAATCTCGAACGCACATGTTTTTTACGACATAAAACTCCCCCGAGTGGCATGTTGTTAGACCCCGCCCCCTTTACGGCCTCCCGAGACATCCCGTCCCGCCGTGGACTGCGTTGACATGCGTGCTTTTAAACTCTCTTACAGCGGGATTAAGTCAACTCAAGTTACCGTTACCTGTCATTCAAACCCCCTTTCCGTCACCACAGCAATGAATATCGGGGCCCCTTCTTTCCGACTGTGGACGCGTTTTCTTTCTCTCTTCCGCACAATTGAAAGTTAGTTAACGCGATCGGAAACCAAAAACCTTTTCGCTTATCATTTGAACTTGATCTTGTTCTCGTCTTAAAAGCCCCCCCCCCCCATCTGAAATGACCTCTTCCGCCAATTAGGGCGTGTAATGCATCCTATTCAACGCAGCTGAACTGATGACCAGACAGGCCCCCGACCGGAGTAGAGGGGAGAGAAGAAAACAAAACAACAAAGAAAACATTCTGCTTCTCGGGGCGGAGCGCTACCGTTACACAGCGCGCACCGCTGCGCCGGTCGTCCTCATCGGCGTTATCTAATCTATGCAGAGTCTCTCCGACTTCATGAATGGAAACGATTTGCCTCACAAATGAGCCTTTTAGAGTTAGTCCAGCGAATGCCCTTCATGTTATCGCCGTCTGGAATCTGTCTCTCTGAACGGATCATTTGTTTTTGAGTTATGCTCCGAGCACTGAAGGTCCCTTCATGATAAGTGCGTACAAAGGGTCCCTGTGTGCCCCCATGTCTTTCTCAGTGTGTTTTCTTTTTTTGGAGGGTCTGTCTTTTTGAAACTTCAGGTTCATAAGAATTGATAAGAATCTTCCAATACACATTATTTGGTGTGCTCCACAGTATATTATGGCTCTATAATGTCAGTACTGGGAAAACACCAACGCGGCACAGAGAACACACCAAAACGGATTTGGATCAGATTTCCTTGTTGCATATTAATCTATTTTCACTTTTTATTTTTTTATTATGTGAAAGAATCGGCGTATTAAGTTATGAAAGCCACTTTGACAACATGATAGACAGTAGGTCTATACTTATTTTTTTCCACATGTGTAAAAGCAACCGGCGTTCTCAAACTGAGACAGTGAATGCAGCACAAGAGGCCTTCATGGTGTCCTCGTATCAAAGTGGCCCATGCATTCGGTGCATACATTCGGCCACCGTACCAAGTGAGCTCACGCAGTAGCGCGGCCGCCCGATGAAGCAAGAGTAGCTCGGTGCACAGTTTATTTCTACGTTGTTTATTTACAGGCCACGCCATTTAAAGAGACAGTGCGACGCATAGCGGTTCTGTTTTGTTTCAGCTACACGGGAAGCCAGGGGAGTTTCTTTTTTTTAATACGCATCTCCTATCTTAACAGACAGTCTGTGTGGTTTGTAGATGAGTCTCTTTCAGAGAACCCCAAACCTTGTTGGTGGTGGATGTGTGAATGTTATTTCTTCCACACGAGGGCAGTCATCATTTACAGAAATTGACAGGCGTTGATGTCGGAGACGTGCAGTCGTCCGCTGAGAAGATCTCCCTGACGAGACCTGTTTTCACAACTGGATTCGGGGGCTTTAACATGTGGACTCCGGTTCCTGACGATTGCAGACACGTGTAACGTTCTCAAAGAGATTAGAACGCGTATTGGAGGATTTATCTGGCGGGCCCACGTGCTGGCAGGAAGCGCCGGCACTCGACACCCTTTGGGAAAAATTAGGATACTTTTATTGCCTCCCCGGAGGAGAGAATTTGGTTTTGGTAAAGACAATCCTTCCTAAATCTTAACATCACCATAAAAACACATTAAAACAGCCCGCCGATTAGTCACGAAGCCACTTGCAGGAATTAATCACAAAACGAAAGTCAACAATGATTGAAAAATACAAACGTTTCTCGCTTTAGACGTTTACAAGCTAACGCATGATCGGTAAAAAAAAAAAACTTCTGGAAGGGGGGGGGGGGGAGGGGAGGGGGGGGGGGGGGTGCGGACGCTACCATAATCCTCCCTGCCGTTGTACACAGACTGAATATTTAACCTGGAAAATTATTAAATGTACAAACAAATCAATGCAATTGCAGCAGTACCGACCATTGTCGCTTATTTTATTTATTTTATTTATTTTATTTATTTTATTTATTTTATTTATTTTATTTATTTTATTTATTTTATTTATTTTATTTATTTTATTTATTTATTTCTATTTATTTCTATTTATTTCTATTTATTTCTATTTATTTCTATTTATTTCTATTTATTTCTATTGATATTTATTTTATTTTTATTTTATTTTATTTTATTTTATTTATTTATTTATTTTATTCCTTCATCATCATCAGGTCACAGGTGTGGTTGGCAGAGCTGAACTTCTCTCTTCAATCTTTCTCCTGGCTGCCTTCCTGGCCTACACCAAATCAACAAGTGCAGACCACTCTATCGGTAAGTCTCGCGTAATTCACCGGCCCGAACCCCCAACACTCTGGAAGGCTAATGGCAACGCTGCCGGTCCTCCTCATTCATTCATTCATTCATTCACAAGCAGTGAAAGTCAACAGTGGAACGTGTGTGTGAGCCAGGAGGTTTAAGGGTTGAGGAGCTCAGGGCTCGCTCGGGGGAAATTACAATGGAATATACTGCATGTCACTCAAAAGCATGCCCGTTGCTTGAGGTTGAGGGTTCGCGGTTCTCCGCACTCTGGAACCTGTACCTCTGTGAGAGGGCAACATGCAGTAACCATCTATAGTAAAGGCCTATAAACCATTAAATTAATTCAGATTGTATTGCTCTCGTTCTGTGTTAGTCCTTTTACAGTTTAAGCTAATGAACCAACAGAAACCATGAGATCAAGCTTGTGGGCGAGACTTTGAACTCTTTGAATTTGTTGATGTCAGACCAGCATTGTTAATGATCCCTTAAATTAGACTCTAATCTAAGTTTAAAAGCACTTATCAGTGCTCTCGGTTCTGAACAATGAAACGCCACTACTGTTTCTATACGTCTAGCAGATAGAAGTTATCTTTTGCATTTCTGTGCCGCTTATTGGTCAAAAAGGGTTTTCGCAGATACCATATCGTAGATCTGTGATAAGCTGAAACTGGGGAAATCGGTCACGGCTCCGTCTTCCCACGTTTGTTCCTTCATTGGTCGCTGAGTTGGCGTCTGATGAGCTGCCAGGTGCCCCGAGGACCCGGCGCCACGCCCCCGATTCAGTAGGGGACGAATCTTTTGAAAGGCAGAAAAATCCCCTTCCTCCCTTAACGAGCCTTCACTGAGACTGAAGCCCACGGTGCGTTCAGGGAGCGCTCATTAAGTCACAAAGTCAAATGTTTCAGAGTGTGTGACCGTGTTGTCGCCCCCTTTTTAATTGGCCAACGGGGTATAAATAGCACTTTAGTTTCAAGGGTGCGCTCCGTGTTCCCAGGACAAAAAAAAAAGTGATGATTCACTTCAATATATCCATATAGCTTTTATCCCCCTGTAATGATTATACGTCCACCCTGCTGACGAGAGCAAATCATAATTACATTCCTGGCATCCACATGTATATGTATATATATATATATATGTCTGTCGAGAGAGTCTCCCCTCTTTGTATATAGTGTGCAAGCCATTATAGAAGGTTGTGTATCGGTCATTTGTTGTTTGTGTATATTCATTATAATGCACATTATAAAAGGTTGTGTGTCTGTCGTTTGTGTATATTCATTATAATGCACATTATAGAAGGTTGTGTGTCTGTCATTTGTGTATATTCATTATAATGCACATTATAGAAGGTTGTGTGTCTGTCGTTTGTGTATATTCATTATAATGCACATTATAGAAGGTTGTGTGTATTCATTATAATGCACGTTATAGAAGGTTGTGTGTATTCATTATAATGCACATTATAGAAGGTTGTGTGTATTCATTATAATGCACATTATAGAAGGTTGTGTGTATTCATTATAATGCACATTATAGAAGGTTGTGTGTATTCATTATAATGCACATTATATAAGGTTGTGTGTATTCATTATAATGCACGTTATAGAAGGTTGTGTGTATTCATTATAATGCACATTATAGAAGGTTGTGTGTATTCATTATAATGCACATTATAGAAGGTTGTGTGTCTGTCGTTTGTGTGTATTCATTATAATGCACATTATAGAAGGTTGTGTGTATTCATTATAATGCACGTTATAGAAGGTTGTGTGTATTCATTATAATGCACATTATAGAAGGTTGTGTGTATTCATTATAATGCACATTATAGAAGGTTGTGTGTATTCATTATAATGCACATTATAGAAGGTTGTGTGTCTGTCGTTTGTGTATATTCATTATAATGCACATTATAGAAGGTTGTGTGTATTCATTATAATGCACGTTATAGAAGGTTGTGTGTATTCATTATAATGCACATTATAGAAGGTTGTGTGTATTCATTATAATGCACATTATAGAAGGTTGTGTGTCTGTCGTTTGTGTACATTCATTATAATGCACATTATATAAGGTTGTGTGTATTCATTATAATGTACGTTATATAAGGTTGTGTGTATTCATTATAATGCACATTATAGAAGGTTGTGTGTATTCATTATAATGCACATTATAGAAGGTTGTGTGTATTCATTATAATGCACATTATAGAAGGTTGTGTGTATTCATTATAATGCACATTATAGAAGGTTGTGTGTATTCATTATAATGCACGTTATATAAGGTTGTGTGTATTCATTATAATGCACGTTATATAAGATTGTGTGTATTCATTATAATGCACATTATAGAAGGTTGTGTGTATTCATTATAATGCACATTATAGAAGGTTGTGTGTATTCATTATAATGCACGTTATAGAAGGTTGTGTGTATTCATTATAATGCACATTATAGAAGGTTGTGTGTATTCATTATAATGCACATTATAGAAGGTTGTGTGTCTGTCGTTTGTGTGTATTCATTATAATGCACATTATAGAAGGTTGTGTGTATTCATTATAATGCACGTTATAGAAGGTTGTGTGTATTCATTATAATGCACATTATAGAAGGTTGTGTGTATTCATTATAATGCACATTATAGAAGGTTGTGTGTATTCATTATAATGCACATTATAGAAGGTTGTGTGTCTGTCGTTTGTGTATATTCATTATAATGCACATTATAGAAGGTTGTGTGTATTCATTATAATGCACGTTATAGAAGGTTGTGTGTATTCATTATAATGCACATTATAGAAGGTTGTGTGTATTCATTATAATGCACATTATAGAAGGTTGTGTGTCTGTCGTTTGTGTACATTCATTATAATGCACATTATATAAGGTTGTGTGTATTCATTATAATGCACATTATAGAAGGTTGTGTGTATTCATTATAATGCACATTATAGAAGGTTGTGTGTATTCATTATAATGCACATTATAGAAGGTTGTGTGTATTCATTATAATGCACATTATAGAAGGTTGTGTGTATTCATTATAATGCACGTTATATAAGGTTGTGTGTATTCATTATAATGCACGTTATATAAGATTGTGTGTATTCATTATAATGCACATTATAGAAGGTTGTGTGTATTCATTATAATGCACATTATAGAAGGTTGTGTGTATTCATTATAATGCACGTTATAGAAGGTTGTGTGTATTCATTATAATGCACATTATAGAAGGTTGTGTGTATTCATTATAATGCACATTATAGAAGGTTGTGTGTATTCATTATAATGCACATTATAGAAGGTTGTGTGTATTCATTATAATGTACATTATAGAAGGTTGTGTGTATTCATTATAATGCACATTATAGAAGGTTGTGTGTATTCATTATAATGCACGTTATAGAAGGTTGTGTGTCTGTCGTTTGTGTACATTAAATCTTCTTTTCTCTTCTAGTCTGGGCCCCCATCGCTCTGACGGTGGTGCTGGTGGCGGCGGCGACGCTGTGTAAGGAGCAGGGCGTCACCGTTATCGGCATCTGCTGTGTGCATGAAGTGTTTGTGGCACAAGGGGTAAGGCTCCGCCTCCGAAACGTAGCTTGGTGTTAACCTGGACAGGGTTTAGCATCTCTCCAAATGAACCCCCCGAGCAGGGCGCTCTCTGTCCCCTTAAAATGAATTTGACCCCCCCCCCTTCCCTCAGTTCACCTTGCCCGTGCTGCTGAACACACTGCGTCAGGTCCTGCAGGGCAAAGACGGTTTCCCGTACGCCGTCCTGCAAACGCTGCTGAAGCTCATCGTCCTCATCATCAGCACCCTGCTGCTCGTCATCGTCAGGGTGCAGGTCATCCAGTCGCAGCTTCCGGTCTTCACCAGGTACACGGCATCGTCTCAAAAATGTTAAAGAAATTCAAAAGGCCTACATCTCACAGTATTTAACGCTTCAAAGAGACATTTTTAGGCCATTTCGTACTTAAATATTCCAGTTTGGCCAGTTTAAAAAAAAATATATATATATATATTTATATATATATATCGCTCTACAGCTGCAAAAGACATTTATAGATACTTAAGAGTCAGTGGAATACAGTCAAGAGTCGAGATTTAATATGCACGATTATATAAACACATTGTACGAGGTTCTTTATTTCAGATTGTGTAATCGTTTATATAATGTGTAATTTGATTAAAAGTAGAACATCTTCCTTTCTTTTTTACAGGCCTGTAGTTATTATTTTATAATGATTGTGACTGGAACACAATGTCAGTGGGCAAATGTCAACCGCTTCATTGGATTAAAAGTCTCTAAAGTATTTTATTTTATTTTATTTTTTTAAACGTTCCGTACACTCAACCTGACGGCGTTTCTATTGCTAAAAAGATAAGATTCCAGACAATCGGCCGAGATGTGCTAATCCTCCCAGAGACGTCTCCGGATTGTCTGGGAGTCATAACATTACTCCGTATTTAGGTTATCGCCATCCCAGTTGGGGGATCGTTTTTACCACCAGTTCAGATATGGGGGGGGGGAGGAGAATAAAACATGTTAATTCACGTTTTTAAAGTGCCTGTATTTCTTCAAATGCTTTTCACTGAGCCTCTCGCCAGATGGGTTGCATATTTCAATACATTTACTTTGTGTATTATTATTATTACAGTTGCTTTTATAGTGATTTTGTCACTATAGAGGACGTCAACGTTTTTGGTTGCTTCTATTCGACTAAAGTGAAACATTTTTTTTTTTTTTTTATTGTTATTGAAATATAACTTTCCAACGTGCATTCTCAGTCTCTCTGAATGTCGGATGGCCTTGTTGCTTTCCCCTCTGGCGTTACCGAGGGAGAACCACTGGTCTGGCTCAGCCTCTGATCCCAGTATCGTTGGGATTATAGTTCTAATTTATTATATGATGGCTACAGATGTACAGGATGTGTATCCACAAAGACAGAGGCCCTCTTAAAACAAAAAGAAATCATCAGATTTGGTTTATAGTCCAATAAATTATCTTTATCCCTTTCTTCTTTTTTTGTTTAACCCCTCCATAAAACACATGTGTTACCCCTCCTGCGCTACTTATCCTCTCTCTCTCTCTCTCTCGTAGGTTCGATAACCCGGCGGCGGTCAGCCCCACTCCCACCAGACAGCTGACCTTCAACTACCTGCTCCCGGTGAACGCGTGGCTCCTGCTGAATCCCTCCGAGCTCTGCTGCGACTGGACCATGGGCACCATCCCCCTGGTGGAGTCCCCCCTCGACCTCCGTAACCTGGCCACCCTGGTGTTCTACGCCTCCCTGGGCCTGCTGGCCTTCCACAGCCTGCGCTACAGACACAGCTCGGCCAGGACGGTCATCATGGTGAGAGATTAATCCCATCACGTATAATATGAAGCGGGGACGTTAACAATGAACCACTTAACAATGAACAGATGACACAAAATGTGCCCGGTTATTCAGTTAAAATCAGTGTAAACAGTATTTCCATCATAAGCTGAGCGGAAGGGTCTACACAGCTGACCGTGCAGTCACCTAATGATATTACTTCACTTAAAACTGAATAATGGAACCTCCAGTCAATTAGTCATAATCTCTAAGCATGAAAGAGACGATTTCATGGACAAGTTGGAGCCGCGCACTGCACATCTTGAACATGTGGACCTAACAAAGGGATCCGTGTCACAGATGATTGGAGCGTTCCAGCCGCATTG
>NC_046971.1:3510941-3610941 GCF_009769545.1 Cyclopterus lumpus | reverse complement strand
CCTCCAGATTACAAAGTTCACCACACGGACAAAAACAGAAGCGTTTGCCGACCGCCTGAAACGCTTCTAATTTGTCTCGTGGCTTCTTTTTTTGGGAGGATTTTCATGCAGGTGAATACGGGTGTTTTTTTTTTTTTTTAAAGGTGGGCGGAGCCCCGAGCTCCTTCCTCGCATTCCTCCTCCCAAACCTTGACCTTAATTCTAACAATTGAGTCATGAATGTAATTCCCGACATCCAAATAAATGACGTTTATATATTACGTCTCTGCTCTCCGTGTGCAGGTGAGCAAAAGTTCTGGCCCGAGGCCAACCGGCGCTTCCTGGCCTACGTGGAGGAGGAGCCCGAGGACGCCAACGGCTACTTCAACCTGGGCATGCTGGCCATGGACGCCGACGAGAACGCGGCGGCCGAGCGCTGGATGCGCAAAGCCATCGGGCTGCAGGCGGGCTTCCGCAGCGCCCTGTTCAACCTGGCGCTGCTCTACTCGCAGTCCAAGCGCGAGGTGGACGCGCTGCCGGCGCTGGACGAGCTGCTGCGCCACCACCCGGAGCACATCAAGGGCCTGATCCTCAAGGGCGACATCCTCATGAACCACAAGAAGGACACGCGCGGCGCCAAGTCCTGCTTCGAGCGCATCCTGATCATGGACCCCGCCAACGTGCAGGGCAAGCACAACCTGTGCGTGGTCTACTTCGAGGAGCGCGACCTGCCGCGCGCCGCCGCCTGCCTGGAGGAGACGCTGGCCATGGCGCCCCACGAGGAGTACGTGCGGCGTCACCTGAGCATCGTGCGGAATAAAATGGCCGCCATGAGCGCGGCGGGGCAGCCGCTGACTTCGCCGGAGAGAGTCGGGGAGGAAGGGGAGGAAGGGCGGGGCGCCGATGCCTCCGGGCACGAGGAGAATGAGCGGAAATCCTCCGCGGAGAGCCTCGGGGGCGTGGCCGCGGACCAATCGGAGGCCGCGGACCAATCGGAGGCCGCGGACCAATCGGAGTCCCCGGACGGCGGCCGGGCGACGGGTAAGTCCACCGAGGAGATTAAAGACATAGAGAAGAAGAGGGCCGCCGCCCTGAAGAGACTCGAGGAGATCGAGCGCATATTGAGTGGCGATTGACGTCATTCAGGACCCGGACTACTTTTTTTTTTTTTTTAATAGAGCTCTTTAATGCTCCTTGTACTCCATTTATTTTATTGCTTTGGATTTATTCACTTGTTTATTTAACACTAATCATGTAAACTAAAAAGGGAAATTCTTCTGCACACACACACACAAACAAAAAACCCATGTAACAATAAGCACAAAGACTTATTTAAAGCTTCTGGCCGTTCATCTGAATGTGTTTTTCCCATATAAATATTTGTTTTTCCCCTTTTTTATGTAGTCATTGTTTATCACTGGATTTCTTTTTCTTTTCTTTTTTTTTTCTCACTCCTGTGTGTTATTTTAAAAGCAGTTTGATTGTATCGGGAACAATTAAAGGAAACGACGTGTTCTCCACTCGTTTCCTCAGGGCGGGATGATATCTGCCTCCTCCAAAACAACTGCCCTACGCCGGCAGCGCCGGGCTTATGTTCCGCGGCGTCTTCGAAACCGTTATTGATCTCACGCGGCGGCGTTTCCTGCATCATCATCATCATCATCATCATCATCATCGGCCGCCGCCTCCAAAATGTCATTGTGGAGCCCCATCTAGAGACGATGACCTCATCCGTCTCCACGACGACGACGGAAATATCTCTCCAAGTGTTTGTTGCAGCCTTCGTATTCACTCCGTTTTTTTTGGGGCATCTCTCCGGATAAATAAAAATAAAATGCCACCGTAAAACAGCTGACTGAAAACAAACAAACAAGTGTTTTTCTCACTAGTTTACGGCGTACGACCCGTTTTTCTTTTCTTTTACTTCACAGTGCAATAACATTAATTCCAGTACGATGACCCCTCTGCTCAGAGCTGTGACGCCACGAGGAGCCTCGCTATGCAGTTCTGCCACTCTATGTACATAATATATAAAATATATTATATATATAATATATATATATATAAAATATGTTATTTATTATCTCTATCAGCACTGCTACTGCTGCGGCTTGTCGTTCACGGTGCGTTACTCATCAACTGTACGTTGTTATGGATGAGCGGTCGGCCATTAAGAAAAATGCACGAGGAAACGTCACTTTTTTTTGGGGGCGAGTTTGCTGATTTTTGTACAATTTTGAGATTTTTGTTCTTTTTTTTTTTATAGCTCTTGGTGCTGGTGGTGGTTTGGGGGAAGGGGGAGGGGGAGCGGGGGTCTAGGTTATTAAATAAAGTGAGATGACAACTCATTGCTTCTGTTCTCCTGTGCTTTCTGTCCGTGGTACACCGACTCGATACCCGGAGTGCGACTACTACGCCGTGGGAAAGCGACGTTAAAACATCGCCTTCCTAACTTTTGTAGGACGAAATGTGACAAATCAAAACATGTTATTTAGTCAAAACGATGGCGTTCGACGCTCTTTCGGGGGCCGTACGGGTATCTTCACGGGTGCGGCGCGGCGTCCCTGTGCCGATCCAATTTTGAAAATCCCAAATCGAGTTTCCTGATTGGAAATCAAATGTACCAAAAGCTGCTTGTTCTTTGACCAATTACACGGAACAGGCCGTAATGTGATTTACGAACGCACGTCATCCATCTCGACTCCAATGCGTCCCTTTGATGAAGTTTTTTTTGTTTTTTGTTGTTGTTGGTCCTTGAACACATCATGTGCAACAAATGCTTCCGTCATAAGAATACTTTTTTAAATTTTTTTTTTTAAAGCAACCAAAACTACGCTTAAAAAGTGATATTTTCGTTTACTTTTCTCTTTTAACCGCGTGCTGTGTAAACCGTTATATTCCGCATTCCTGGAGCCGTGATGGATTCGACAGTCACTGAGCGCGTTGCCAGGAGCAACTGCTCGTGGTTCAAAGGATTCATAAAGAAGGAAAGTGAACAGGGTGTCTTTCATGAGAAAAGCAGATGCTAGAAACCTAAAGTTGAACTTCTCCGGCCTTCGCGCCCTCGATAAATATTAATAGACTGTTGAACGCACTTTAAAAAGAAGAAGAAGGGATTTCAGATTTATCCGACCGCTTATATTCATTCTTAATAAAGTAGCCATGTGCAAAATGTTGAAATCCAGTGCACATTTCACACCTCTCATGAATATAAAACAATATAACACGAGCAGCAGGAAGTACGACACCTCCCTCATCTCACAGCTGCAGGAACAGGACCAGTGTTTTTTATTCTGCTAACCTGTCGTCTCCTCATCTCCTCCCTCGCTTCCTTCACCGGCTCCTCATCTCCTCCCTCGCTTCCATCACCGGCTCCTCATCTCCTCCCTCGCTTCCTTCACCAGCTCCTAATCTCCTCCCTCGCTTCCCTCACCGGCTCCTCATCTCCTCCCTCGCTTCCATCACCGGCTCCTCCCTCGCTTCCCTCACTGGCTCCTCCCTCGCTTCCATCACCGGCTCCTCATCTCCTCCCTCGCTTCCTTTACTGGCTCCTCATCTCCTCCCTCGCTTCCCTCACCGGCTCCTCCCTCGCTTCCATCACCGGCTCCTCATCTCCTCCCTCGCTTCCTTTACTGGCTCCTCATCTCCTCCCTCGCTTCCCTCACCGGCTCCTCCCTCGCTTCCATCACCGGCTCCTAATCTCCTCCCTCGCTTCCCTCACCGGCTCCTCATCTCCTCCCTCGCTTCCCTCACCGACTCCTCATCTCCTCCCTCATTTCCATCACCGGCTCCTCATCTCCTCCCTCGCTTCCCTCACCGGCTCCTCCCTCGCTTCCCTCACCGGCTCCTCCCTCGCTTCCATCACCGGCTCCTCATCTCCTCCCTCGCTTCCCTCACCGGCTCCTCATCTCCTCCCTCGCTTCCCTCACCGGCTCCTCATCTCCTCCCTCGCTTCCATCACCGGCTCCTCATCTCCTCCCTCGCTTCCCTCACCGGCTCCTCATCTCCTCCCTCGCTTCCATCACCGGCACCTCCCTCGCTTCCTTCACCGGCTCCTCATCTCCTCCCTTGCTTCAATCACCGGCTCCTCATCTCCTCCCTCGCTTCAATCACCGGCTCCTCATCTCCTCCCTCGCTTCAATCACCGGCTCCTCATCTCCTCCCTCGCTTCCTTCACCGGCTCCTCATCTCCTCCCTCGCTTCCATCACCGGCTCCTCATCTCCTCCCTCGCTTCCTTCCCCGGCTCCTCATCTCCTCCCTCGCTTCCCTCACCGGCTCCTCATCTCCTCCCTCGCTTCAATCACCGGCTCCTCATCTCCTCCCTCGCTTCCTTCACCGGCTCCTCATCTCCTCCCTCGCTTCCCTCACCGGCTCCTCATCTCCTCCCTCGCTTCCTTCACCGGCTCCTCATCTCCTCCCTCGCTTACATCACCGGCTCCTCATCTCCTCCCTCGCTTCCCTCACCGGCTCCTCATCTCCTCCCTCGCTTCCATCACCGGCACCTCCCTCGCTTCCTTCACCGGCTCCTCATCTCCTCCCTCGCTTCCCTCACCGGCTCCTCATCTCCTCCCTCGCTTCCTTCACCGGCTCCTCATCTCCTCCCTCGCTTACATCCCCGGCTCCTCATCTCCTCCCTCGCTTCAATCACCGGCTCCTCATCTCCTCCCTCGCTTCAATCACCGGCTCCTCATCTCCTCCCTCGCTTCCTTCACCGGCTCCTCATCTCCTCCCTCGCTTCAATCACCGGCTCCTCATCTTGTCCCTCGCTTCCCTCACCGGCTCATTTCAGATCCTGGAGTCCCCCCCCCCCCCAAAGAAAACGTAACTGAGTGCTGAATATTTTTTTTAATAAATATATATATATATATATATATATATATATATATATATATCCATTTTTCATATCGTCCAATGAAATCTGGTGATGCTTTCTGCAATTTTAATAAAAATTAGACCTGAGCGTACTCCCCCACTCCCCTCTGCAGCTGAGCCTAACCACACCCAGCCACCACACAGGCGTTCCGCGGAAAAAGACAGATCCAACCGAGGCCGTCAGTCTATAAATCGTAGGCGTTGGAGGGCCTCGCTGTCGAGTGAATGAATAACGGGCGCTGCTCGCTTCCGCGTCCCGCCGGTCGTAAGAAAAAACAAAAACCCTCCAGAGCAGATTTATGAGCGCTGCTGAGTCACGGCCTGTCTCTAGGTTCTAGGTCTGGATGGAAAGACATGAATCAGTAACGAGGTCTCTGGCCCTCTGGTCTCTGGCCCTCTGGTCTCGGGCCCTTTGGTCTCGGGCCCTTTGGTCTCGGGCCCTCTGGTCTCGGGCCCTCTGGTCTCTGGCCCTCTGGTCTCTGGCCCTTTGGTCTCGGGCCCTCTGGTCTCTGGCCCTCTGGTCTCTGGCCCTTTGGTCTCGGGCCCTCTGGTCTCGGGCCCTCTGGTCTCGGGCCCTTTGGTCTCGGGCCCTCTGGTCTCGGGCCCTCTGGTCTCTGGCCCTCTGGCCCTTTGGTCTCGGGCCCTCTGGTCTCGGGCCCTCTGGTCTCTGGCCCTCTGGTCTCTGGCCCTCTGGTCTCGGGCCCTAAGGTCTCACCAGAGACCTGCGGGTTAAACCACCATCCCCAAGATGTGGGAACCAACGGGGACCAGCGAGAAGGAACAACTGTGGACCCTCTGACCCCCCCCACGGGGTCCCAAGGCCCACCCACCTCTGACCCCCACAAGGTCCAAGGGCCCACCCACCGGTGGACCTGACAGATGGGTTCCAAATATGAGCCGGTCAACCCTCCAGCTGTGTGTGTGTGTGTGTGTGTGTGTGCGTGCTTTCAGACCCAGAGAGATAAAAAAAAATATATATCCGATCGTTGCGCACGGTGACATTTAAAATGTATCGCATGTTCATAATAAAACATTCGCTATTAAATAACGTTAGTCTTTGGACCTTCGTCTCGACCTTTTTACAGAAGCGTCTTCATCCGGCGTTTCAGCCTCAGACTTCCTCAACACATCTGGAACCTTTTCCAACCGACTTCGTATCGTTGCGATAAAATAAACGGCGTTCCTCTATTCATCAGCTTCACCCCATTTTTTTTGGGGGGGGGGGGATTTAGTCCTCGGCACATTTTTTTTGTAGACTTCGTGCCTCGCTCGTGAACCTCGTGATGAAAACATGCAGTCGGCTCATGCGTCATCTTCACAGCTGCACATGTCCTCCTTCTCCTTGCAGAACTCGGCTTCAGAAATATAACTCAATTATGTAAAAAAGTCTTGTTTCCTTTCATCTTTCACGCATCTTGATCTCATACGAGGAGGAGGAGGAGGAGGAGGAGGAGAAACGTTGACACAAGGAGGTCAACTCCTCGTGTCAGAAGGTGTTGGTTGGCGTGGAGCCCCCCCCCCCCCCTGTGTGGGCACGTCCACCACCACACTGTGAGAGTACTTCCCCTGAAGGCTTTGTGCTGGAAGGCGTCGCCGTGTTGACAGGAAATGGCCTTCAGGCAAACGCAGCTTCGCAGCTCCCAAGGACGCAATGAATAAAAAAAAAAATGAATATGTGAAACTTAGGAATTACATCATGCTGACAGACGTACTAGGATCGGGCTGCCACATATCTTTAATATTTCTCACGAGGATTGTTGGATACGCAGCTGCCCAGCTGAGACAGACCAGAGCCTCTTCCCTCGTCCCTCTTCCCTCGTCCCTCTTCCCTCGTCCGGCGCTGCCTGCAGGCGGTCGGTCACACATCGGCGTGGCGACGCGGTCAATGGCGGACATTGTTCAGCCTTTATGAACTTTTGATAGATATCATTTGTTTTATTGACAGCGGGTGGGGGGCCTCAACACCTCAACACCAACTTATAACGTGGTCGAAAAACAAAACAAAAAAATACAAATATGGCCGAAATGTTTATTTATCTCTATATTTTTCTGTAAGTAATCAAGAAGCTAACGCAGAGACTTAAAAGAATGAAAGCTTTCTCAAGTTTACACAAATATTGCTCTATTGAATTGTTGAGGTCACTATGGGTCAGAAGGTCTGCTGGAGGTCTGCAATTCAGTTTCCCAGCAACCTTCAAACAGTGGTTCTGCTTGTATGGCGTAAAGGCCGCCCCTGTTTATCCACCGGGCCGGGCCACCTTTGACCTCGGTACGTTTGTAGCTCGTTGACGGCAAACAAGGCAGATGTGTGTATGTTTTTTGGGAGCTCTTTTAAGTCCTTGAGGCAACATGACTTCTCACCTTGTCCCCCCCCCCCCCAAGAGCCAAGTTTGACACCCGGGTGCTCAGCCCCGTCAGACCCCGAGGTGGGAGACTTCGCACCGCGACGCAAAAGATCCCCCAGCATGCCGAGCGAGGCCGCGGGACCAACACCGGCGGCACAATTCTGGCTTTAAAAAGACGCTGCTTGTGATACCTGGAAGGATTAGGTAGAAAAAAAAACCTGAAAAATAGTTGTTTTAATTAGTTATTTATTACATTTATATTTGGTTTTCATATTTTTAAATTAACAATGTATTTTTAATTTTTAATTATTTACAATTTAATTTTTATACAGAACAGCTGTGTTAATGTTTTTTAAAATTTTTTATTAAAAGTAAATGCTAACAAATATTGTTAACAAAACAACTGTGTTTAGTAAGAAAAGGCCATTTTTGGACACTATACATTTATTTTAAATAATGACAGAAAGTCAGAATAGTATATGTTACTATTCATCATTTAATTAATTTAATAATCACGCCGATTGCTATAATATGCCCTCGAAAAACGAAAAACAATCTGTTTCTTTTTATTTTATGAAATAGTCAAACTGTAACAAAATGATATGCTTATTTCTTATCAATCAATCATCAATCAATATATATCTGTATTGATTTTATTTCTAATATTTCGTCTCCCCTTATTGATTGAAACACCGCTCAAACCCCAGCGTGTGTGCGTGTGTGTGTGTGTGTGGGTGTGGTATTTAAAACTCCACGACGTTGCGACATTCTTCTTCTGACACTTTAAACTTGTTTTAAGTGTGTTTAAACACGGTCTTCATCTTTGAGGATTTACAGCGTTCACGCCCACATTCACCCCCACATTCACGTCCACATTCACCCCACATTCACGTCCACATTCACCCCACATTCACGTCCACATTCACGTCCACATTCACCCCCACATTCACCCCACATTCACGTCCACATTCACCCCCACATTCACCCCACATTCACGTCCACATTCACCCCCACATTCACCCCACATTCACGTCCACATTCACGTACACATTCACGTCCACATTCACATCCACATTCACCCCACATTCACGTCCACATTCACCCCACATTCACCCCACATTCACGTCCACATTCACCCCACATTCACGTCCACATTCACCCCACATTCACGTCCACATTCACGTCCACATTCACCCCCACATTCACCCCACATTCACGTCCACATTCACCCCACATTCACGTCCACATTCACCCCCACATTCACCCCACATTCACGTCCACATTCACCCCCACATTCACCCCACATTCACGTCCACATTCACGTACACATTCACGTCCACATTCACATCCACATTCACCCCACATTCACGTCCACATTCACCCCACATTCACCCCACATTCACGTCCATATTCACGTCCACATTCACCCCCACATTCATCCCACATTCACCCCCACAATCACGTCCACATTCACCCCCACATTCACCCCCACATTCACATCCACATTCACCCCCACATTCACGTCCACATTCACCCCCACATTCACGTCCACATTCACCCCCACATTCACATCCACATTCACGTCCACATTCACCCCACATTCACCCCCACATTCACGTCCACATTCAAGTCCACATTCACGTCAACATTCACGTCCACATTCACCCCACATTCACGTCCACATTCACGTCCACATTCACCCCCACATTCACGTCCACATTCACCCCACATTCACGTCCACATTCACATTCACCCCCACATTCACATCCACATTCACCCCCACATTCACATCCACATTCACCCCACATTCACGTCCACATTCACGTCCACATTCATCCCACATTCACGTCCACATTCACCCCCACATTCACCCCCACATTCACGTCCATATTCACGTCCACATTCACCCCCACATTCATCCCACATTCACCCCCACAATCACGTCCACATTCACCCCCACATTCACCCCCACATTCACATCCACATTCACCCCCACATTCACGTCCACATTCACCCCCACATTCACGTCCACATTCACCCCCACATTCACATCCACATTCACGTCCACATTCACCCCACATTCACCCCCACATTCACGTCCACATTCAAGTCCACATTCACGTCAACATTCACGTCCACATTCACCCCACATTCACGTCCACATTCACGTCCACATTCACCCCCACATTCACGTCCACATTCACCCCACATTCACGTCCACATTCACATTCACCCCCACATTCACATCCACATTCACCCCCACATTCACATCCACATTCACCCCACATTCACGTCCACATTCAAGTCCACATTCACGTCCACATTCACGTCCACATTCACGTCCACATTCACGTCCACATTCACGTCCACATTCACCCCACATTCACGTCCACATTCACGTCCACATTCACCCCACATTCACGTCCACATTCACGTCCACATTCACCCCCACATTCACGTCCACATTCACCCCACATTCACGTCCACATTCACATTCACCCCCACATTCACATCCACATTCACCCCCACATTCACATCCACATTCACCCCACATTCACGTCCACATTCACGTCCACATTCACGTACACATTCACGTCCACATTCACGTCCACATTCATCCCACATTCACGTCCACATTCACGTCCACATTCACCCCCACATTCACGTCCACATTCACCCCCACATTCACCCCACATTCACGTCCACATTCACATTCACCCCACATTCACGTCCACATTCACCCCACATTCACGTCCACATTCACCCCCACATTCATCCCACATTCACCCCACATTCACGTCCCTATTCACCCCACATTCACGTCCATATTCACGTCCACATTCACCCCCACATTCATCCCACATTCACCCCCACAATCACGTCCACATTCACCCCCACATTCACCCCCACATTCACCCCCACATTCACGTCCACATTCACCCCCACATTCACCCCCACATTCACCCCACATTCACCCCCACATTCACGTCCACATTCACGTCCAAATTCACGTCAACATTCACCCCACATTCACGTCAACATTCACGTCCACATTCATGTCCACATTCACGTACACATTCACGTACACATTCACGTCCAAATTCACGTCCACATTCACGTACACATTCAAGTCCACATTCACGTCAACATTCACGTCCACATTCATGTCCACATTCACGTACACATTCACGTCCACATTCATCCCACATTCACGTCCACATTCACCCCCACATTCACGTCCACATTCACGTCCACATTCACATTCACCCCCACATTCACATCCACATTCACCCCACATTCACATCCACATTCACCCCACATTCACGTCCACATTCACGTCCACATTCACGTACACATTCACGTCCAAATTCACCCCACATTCACGTCCACATTCATCCCACATTCACCCCACATTCATCCCACATTCACGTCCACATTCACCCCCACATTCACGTCCACATTCACCCCCACATTCACGTCCACATTCACATTCACCCCACATTCACGTCCACATTCACCCCACATTCACGTCCACATTCACCCCACATTCACGTCCACATTCACCCCACATTCACGTCCACATTCACCCCCACATTCATCCCACATTCACCCCACATTCACGTCCCTATTCACCCCACATTCACCCCCACATTCACCCCACATTCACGTCCATATTCACGTCCACATTCACCCCCACATTCACGTCAACATTCACGTCCACATTCACCCCACATTCACGTCCACATTCACGTCCACATTCACCCCCACATTCACGTCCACATTCACCCCACATTCACGTCCACATTCACATTCACCCCCACATTCACATCCACATTCACCCCCACATTCACATCCACATTCACCCCACATTCACGTCCACATTCACGTCCACATTCATCCCACATTCACGTCCACATTCACGTCCACATTCACCCCCACATTCACGTCCATATTCACGTCCACATTCACCCCCACATTCATCCCACATTCACCCCCACAATCACGTCCACATTCACCCCCACATTCACCCCACATTCACATCCACATTCACCCCCACATTCACGTCCACATTCACCCCCACATTCACGTCCACATTCACCCCCACATTCACATCCACATTCACGTCCACATTCACCCCACATTCACCCCCCACATTCACGTCCACATTCAAGTCCACATTCACGTCAACATTCACGTCCACATTCACCCCACATTCACGTCCACATTCACGTCCACATTCACCCCCACATTCACGTCCACATTCACCCCACATTCACGTCCACATTCATCCCACATTCACGTCCACATTCACCCCCACATTCACGTCCACATTCACCCCCACATTCACGTCAACATTCACGTCCACATTCACGTCCACATTCACCCCCACATTCACCCCACATTCACGTCCACATTCACCCCACATTCACGTCCACATTCACCCCCACATTCACCCCACATTCACGTCCACATTCACATCCACATTCACCCCCACATTCACCCCACATTCACGTCCACATTCACCCCACATTCACGTCCACATTCACCACACATTCACGTCCACATTCACATCCACATTCACCCCCACATTCACCCCACATTCACGTCCACATTCACGTACACATTCACGTCCACATTCACATCCACATTCACCCCACATTCACGTCCACATTCACCCCACATTCACCCCACATTCACGTCCATATTCACGTCCACATTCACCCCCACATTCATCCCACATTCACCCCCACAATCACGTCCACATTCACCCCCACATTCACCCCCACATTCACATCCACATTCACCCCCACATTCACGTCCACATTCACCCCCACATTCACGTCCACATTCACCCCCACATTCACATCCACATTCACGTCCACATTCACCCCACATTCACCCCCACATTCACGTCCACATTCAAGTCCACATTCACGTCAACATTCACGTCCACATTCACGTCCACATTCACGTCCACATTCACCCCACATTCACGTCCACATTCACGTCCACATTCACCCCCACATTCACATCCACATTCACCCCCACAATCACGTCCACATTCACCCCCACATTCACCCCCACATTCACATCCACATTCACCCCCACATTCACGTCCACATTCACCCCCACATTCACATCCACATTCACGTCCACATTCACCCCCACATTCACGTCCACATTCACCCCCACATTCACCCCACATTCACGTCCACATTCACCCCCACATTCACCCCACATTCACGTCCACATTCACCCCACATTCACGTCCACATTCACCCCCACATTCATCCCACATTCACCCCACATTCACGTCCCTATTCACCCCACATTCACCCCACATTCACGTCCATATTCACGTCCACATTCACCCCCACATTCATCCCACATTCACCCCCACAATCACGTCCACATTCACCCCCACATTCACCCCCACATTCACGTCCACATTCACCCCCACATTCACCCCCACATTCACCCCACATTCACCCCCACATTCACGTCCACATTCACGTCCAAATTCACGTCAACATTCACCCCACATTCACGTCAACATTCACGTCCACATTCATGTCCACATTCACGTACACATTCACGTACACATTCACGTCCAAATTCACGTCCACATTCACGTACACATTCAAGTCCACATTCACGTCAACATTCACGTCCACATTCATGTCCACATTCACGTACACATTCACGTCCACATTCATCCCACATTCACGTCCACATTCACCCCCACATTCACGTCCACATTCACGTCCACATTCACATTCACCCCCACATTCACATCCACATTCACCCCACATTCACGTCCACATTCAAGTCCACATTCACGTCAACATTCACGTCCACATTCACGTCCACATTCACGTACACATTCACGTCCAAATTCACCCCACATTCACGTCCACATTCATCCCACATTCACCCCACATTCATCCCACATTCACGTCCACATTCACCCCCACATTCACGTCCACATTCACCCCCACATTCACGTCCACATTCACATTCACCCCACATTCACGTCCACATTCACCCCACATTCACGTCCACATTCACCCCACATTCACGTCCACATTCACCCCCACATTCATCCCACATTCACCCCACATTCACGTCCCTATTCACCCCACATTCACCCCCACATTCACCCCACATTCACGTCCACATTCACCCCACATTCACCCCACATTCACGTCCATATTCACGTCCACATTCACCCCCACATTCATCCCACATTCACCCCCACAATCACGTCCACATTCACCCCCACATTCACCCCCACATTCACATCCACATTCACCCCCACATTCACGTCCACATTCACCCCCACATTCACGTCCACATTCACCCCCACATTCACATCCACATTCACGTCCACATTCACCCCACATTCACGTCAACATTCACGTCCACATTCAAGTCCACATTCACGTCAACATTCACGTCCACATTCACCCCACATTCACGTCCACATTCACGTCCACATTCACCCCACATTCACGTCAACATTCACGTCCACATTCAAGTCCACATTCACGTCAACATTCACGTCCACATTCACCCCACATTCACGCCCACATTCACGTCCACATTCACGTCCACATTCACCCCCACATTCACGTCCACATTCACATTCACCCCCACATTCACATACACATTCACCCCCACATTCACATCCACATTCACCCCACATTCACGTCCACATTCAAGTCCACATTCACGTCCACATTCACGTACACATTCACGTACACATTCACGTCCAAATTCACGTCCACATTCAAGTCCACATTCACGTCCACATTCACGTACACATTCACGTCCAAATTCACGTCCACATTCACCCCCACATTCACATCCACATTCACCCCACATTCACGTCCACATTCAAGTCCACATTCACGTCCACATTCACGTACACATTCACGTCCACATTCACGTCCACATTCACGTCCACATTCACCCCACATTCATCCCACATTCATCCCACATTCACGTCCACATTCACGTCCACATTCACGTCCACATTCACCCCCACATTCACCCCACATTCACGTCCACATTCACATTCACCCCCCACATTCACGTCCACATTCACGTCCACATTCATCCCACATTCATCCCACATTCACGTCCACATTCACGTCCACATTCACGTCCACATTCACCCCCACATTCACCCCACATTCACGTCCACATTCACATTCACCCCCACATTCACATCCACATTCACCCCCACATTCACATCCACATTCACCCCACATTCACGTCCACATTCACGTCCACATTCACGTACACATTCACGTCCACATTCACGTCCACATTCATCCCACATTCACGTCCACATTCACGTCCACATTCACCCCCACATTCACGTCCACATTCACCCCCACATTCACCCCACATTCACGTCCACATTCACCCCACATTCACGTCCACATTCACCCCACATTCACGTCCACATTCACCCCCACATTCATCCCACATTCACCCCACATTCACGTCCCTATTCACCCCACATTCACCCCACATTCACGTCCATATTCACGTCCACATTCACCCCCACATTCATCCCACATTCACCCCCACAATCACGTCCACATTCACCCCACATTCACCCCCACATTCACCCCCACATTCACCCCACATTCACCCCCACATTCACGTCCACATTCACGTCCAAATTCACGTCAACATTCACCCCACATTCACGTCAACATTCACGTCCACATTCACGTACACATTCACGTACACATTCACGTCCAAATTCACGTCCACATTCACGTACACATTCAAGTCCACATTCACGTCAACATTCACGTCCACATTCATGTCCACATTCACGTACACATTCACGTCCACATTCATCCCACATTCACGTCCACATTCACCCCCACATTCACGTCCACATTCACGTCCACATTCACATTCACCCCCACATTCACATCCACATTCACCCCACATTCACGTCCACATTCAAGTCCACATTCACGTCAACATTCACGTCCACATTCACGTCCACATTCACGTACACATTCACGTCCAAATTCACCCCACATTCACGTCCACATTCATCCCACATTCACCCCACATTCATCCCACATTCACGTCCACATTCACCCCCACATTCACGTCCACATTCACCCCCACATTCACGTCCACATTCACATTCACCCCACATTCACGTCCACATTCACCCCACATTCACGTCCACATTCACCCCACATTCACGTCCACATTCACCCCCACATTCATCCCACATTCACCCCACATTCACGTCCCTATTCACCCCACATTCACCCCCACATTCACCCCACATTCACGTCCACATTCACCCCACATTCACCCCACATTCACGTCCATATTCACGTCCACATTCACCCCCACATTCATCCCACATTCACCCCCACAATCACGTCCACATTCACCCCCACATTCACCCCCACATTCACATCCACATTCACCCCCACATTCACGTCCACATTCACCCCCACATTCACGTCCACATTCACCCCCACATTCACATCCACATTCACGTCCACATTCACCCCACATTCACGTCAACATTCACGTCCACATTCAAGTCCACATTCACGTCAACATTCACGTCCACATTCACCCCACATTCACGTCCACATTCACGTCCACATTCACCCCACATTCACGTCAACATTCACGTCCACATTCAAGTCCACATTCACGTCAACATTCACGTCCACATTCACCCCACATTCACGCCCACATTCACGTCCACATTCACGTCCACATTCACCCCCACATTCACGTCCACATTCACCCCACATTCACGTCCACATTCACATTCACCCCCACATTCACATACACATTCACCCCCACATTCACATCCACATTCACCCCACATTCACGTCCACATTCAAGTCCACATTCACGTCCACATTCACGTACACATTCACGTACACATTCACGTCCAAATTCACGTCCACATTCAAGTCCACATTCACGTCCACATTCACGTACACATTCACGTCCAAATTCACGTCCACATTCACCCCCACATTCACATCCACATTCACCCCACATTCACGTCCACATTCAAGTCCACATTCACGTCCACATTCACGTACACATTCACGTCCACATTCACGTCCACATTCACGTCCACATTCACCCCACATTCATCCCACATTCACGTCCACATTCACATTCACCCCCACATTCACGTCCACATTCACCCCACATTCACGTCCACATTCACATTCACCCCCACATTCACATACACATTCACCCCCACATTCACATCCACATTCACCCCACATTCACGTCCACATTCAAGTCCACATTCACGTCCACATTCACGTACACATTCACGTACACATTCACGTCCAAATTCACGTCCACATTCAAGTCCACATTCACGTCCACATTCACGTACACATTCACGTCCAAATTCACGTCCACATTCACCCCCACATTCACATCCACATTCACCCCACATTCACGTCCACATTCAAGTCCACATTCACGTCCACATTCACGTACACATTCACGTCCACATTCACGTCCACATTCACGTCCACATTCACCCCACATTCATCCCACATTCATCCCACATTCACGTCCACATTCACGTCCACATTCACGTCCACATTCACCCCCACATTCACCCCACATTCACGTCCACATTCACATTCACCCCCACATTCACGTCCACATTCACGTCCACATTCATCCCACATTCATCCCACATTCACGTCCACATTCACGTCCACATTCACGTCCACATTCACCCCCACATTCACCCCACATTCACGTCCACATTCACATTCACCCCCACATTCACATCCACATTCACCCCCACATTCACATCCACATTCACCCCACATTCACGTCCACATTCACGTCCACATTCACGTACACATTCACGTCCACATTCACGTCCACATTCATCCCACATTCACGTCCACATTCACGTCCACATTCACCCCCACATTCACGTCCACATTCACCCCCACATTCACCCCACATTCACGTCCACATTCACCCCACATTCACGTCCACATTCACCCCACATTCACGTCCACATTCACCCCCACATTCATCCCACATTCACCCCACATTCACGTCCCTATTCACCCCACATTCACCCCACATTCACGTCCATATTCACGTCCACATTCACCCCCACATTCATCCCACATTCACCCCCACAATCACGTCCACATTCACCCCCACATTCACCCCCACATTCACCCCACATTCACCCCCACATTCACGTCCACATTCACGTCCAAATTCACGTCAACATTCACCCCACATTCACGTCAACATTCACGTCCACATTCACGTACACATTCACGTACACATTCACGTCCAAATTCACGTCCACATTCACGTACACATTCAAGTCCACATTCACGTCAACATTCACGTCCACATTCATGTCCACATTCACGTACACATTCACGTCCACATTCATCCCACATTCACGTCCACATTCACCCCCACATTCACGTCCACATTCACGTCCACATTCACATTCACCCCCACATTCACATCCACATTCACCCCACATTCACATCCACATTCACCCCACATTCACGTCCACATTCACGTCCACATTCACGTACAGATTCACGTCCACATTCAAGTCCACATTCACGTCAACATTCACGTCCACATTCACGTCCACATTCACGTCCACATTCACGTCCACATTCATCCCACATTCACCCCACATTCATCCCACATTCACGTCCACATTCACCCCCACATTCACGTCCACATTCACCCCCACATTCACGTCCACATTCACCCCACATTCACGTCCACATTCACCCCACATTCACGTCCACATTCACGTCCACATTCACCCCACATTCACGTCCACATTCACCCCCACATTCATCCCACATTCACCCCACATTCACGTCCCTATTCACCCCACATTCACCCCCACATTCACCCCACATTCACGTCCATATTCACGTCCACATTCACCCCCACATTCATCCCACATTCACCCCCACAATCACGTCCACATTCACCCCCACATTCACCCCACATTCACCCCCACATTCACGTCCACATTCACCCCACATTCACGTCCACATTCACCCCCACATTCACATCCACATTCACCCCACATTCACATCCACATTCACCCCCACATTCACGTCCACATTCACCCCCACATTCACCCCACATTCACGTCCACATTCACCCCCACATTCACATCCACATTCACCCCCACATTCACATCCACATTCACCCCACATTCACGTCCACATTCACCCCAACATTCACCCCACATTCACGTCCACATTCACATTCACCCCACATTCACGTCCACATTCACCCCACATTCACGTCCACATTCACCCCCACATTCATCCCACATTCACCCCACATTCACGTCCCTATTCACCCCACATTCACGTCCACATTCACATCCACATTCACGTCCACATTCACCCCACATTCACATCCACATTCACCCCCACATTCACCCCACATTCACCCCCATATTCACCCCACATTCACGTCCACATTCACCCCCAGATTCACATCCACATTCACCCCCACATTCACGCCCACATTCACCCCACATTCACCCCCACATTCACGTCCACATTCACCCCCACATTCACCCACACATTCACCCCACATTCACGTCCACATTCACCCCCACATTCACCCCCACATTCACGTCCACATTCATCCCACATTCACCCCACATTCACGTCCACATTCACCCACACATTCACGTCCACATTCATCCTACATTCACGCCCACATTCACCCCACATTCACGTCCATTCACCCCCACATTCACCACACATTCACCCCCACATTCACGTCCACATTCACATCCACCCCCACATTCACATCCACATTCACCCCCACATTCACATCCACATTCACCCCACATTCACGTCCACATTCACCCCCACATTCACCCCACATTCACATTCACCCCACATTCACGTCCACATTCACCCCACATTCACGTCCACATTCACCCCCACATTCATCCCACATTCACCCCACATTCACGTCCCTATTCACCCCACATTCACCCCACATTCACGTCCACATTCACATCCACATTCACGTCCACATTCACCCCCACATTCACGTCCATTCACCCCCACATTCACCACACATTCACCCCCACATTCACCCCACATTCACCCCCACATTCACATCCACATTCACCCCCACATTCACATCCACATTCACCCCACATTCACGTCCACATTCACCCCCACATTCACCCCACATTCACATTCACCCCACATTCACGTCCACATTCACCCCACATTCACGTCCACATTCACGTCCACATTCATCCCACATTCACGTCCACATTCACGCCCACATTCACCCCACATTCACCCACACATTCACCCCACATTCACGTCCACATTCACCCCCACATTCACCCCACATTCACATTCACCCCACATTCACGTCCACATTCACCCCACATTCACGTCCACATTCACGTCCACATTCATCCCACATTCACGTCCACATTCACGCCCACATTCACGTCCACATTCACCCCCACATTCACGTCCACATTCACCCCACATTCACGTCCACATTCACCCCCACATTCACCCACACATTCACCCCACATTCACGTCCACATTCACCCCACATTCACGTCCACATTCACATCCACATTCACGTCCACATTCACGTCCACATTCACGTCCACATTCACGTCCACATTCACGTCCACATTCACCCCCACATTCACCCCACATTCACGTCCACATTCACGTACACATTCACCCCCACATTCACCCCACATTCACATTCACCCCACATTCACGTCCACATTCACCCCACATTCACGTCCACATTCACCCCACATTCACCCCCACATTCATCCCACATTCACCCCACATTCACGTCCCTATTCACCCCACATTCACCCCACATTCACGTCCACATTCACATCCACATTCACGTCCACATTCACCCCACATTCACCCCACATTCACGTCCACATTCACGTCCACATTCACGTCCACATTCACCCCACATTCACGCCCACATTCACCCCACATTCACCCCCACATTCACCCCACATTCACGTCCACATTCACGTACACATTCACGTCCACATTCACCCCACATTCACGTCCACATTCACCCCACATTCACGTCCACATTCACCCCACATTCACGTCCACATTCACTCACACATTCACGTCCAAATTTTCCCCCACGGGGTGATTCAGAGCCTGAGCTCCATATCTGTGGCCTGTCGGAGGAACCCGGAGAACCCGGAGAGAACCCATGCTGCCACATACTGGGAACCGGACCCCCTCCCGGGCCCCCGTGAGGTGACATGCTGACATGCTATTTGAAGAATTTGAGCAGCCGAAAAATAAGGATTTCTTTTTTTTTTTTTACTCTTTCAACTATTAAAACAGATAGAAAAAAAGATCAATTCAGAAACCAAATGTTTATCTATTTAAAAATGACTTGTATTCATCCAGATGGCTCAGCGGGATCTTTGTAGTCCCGCATCGAATTCTCCATGTGCAAAACATTACGTTCACCATGCGTGACGGCGTCCATTTGTCAAGAGGACATTTTTATTTTACAACCCAAAAAATTGAAACATAAATTGTCATCTCAGCCATCCGGCTACAACCAGTCACACTTTAGAAGCGGGCGATCCCAAAACAATGCGTTTATTACACACATTTATATTGAAATAACAATGAAAAAAATAGCTTTGACAGTCACAAGACGGCGGTTTCTCACAGTAAACACATTTTACGGGTCCGTTCGCGTTGAGCAGATGAAACTCGATGACGACAAACCGCTAAGTGATTTGTTTTTATGTGACATCCGTGACTTTTGTCGGCGTAATATTTTTTTATTAGTGTGAAATGCCGGTCAATGACAATGACTGTTGAGAATGAACTGTTGAGTGTATGACCCACAGAAATAAATAAATAAATAATAAATAAAAAAGGTCAACAGAAACAACCGACACATGAAAAGTAAATAAATAATAAATAAAAAGGTCAACAGAAACAACCGACACACGAAAAGTAAATAAATAATAAATAAAAAGGTCAACAGAAACAACCAACACACGAAAAGTAAATAAAAAGGTCAACAGAAACAACCAACACACGAAAAGTAAAATCTAGATGGCAAAAAAATAAATAAAAAAGGTCAACAGAAACAACCAACACACGAAAAGTAAATAAATAATAAATAAAAAGGTCAACAGAAACAACCAACACACGAAAAGTAAATAAATAATAAATTAAAAGGTCAACAGAAACAACCAACACACGAAAAGTAAAATCTAGATGGCAAATAAATAAATCAATAATAAATAAAAAGGTCAACAGAAACAACCAACACACGAAAAGTAAATAAATAATAAATAAAAAGGTCAACAGAAACAACCAACACACGAAAAGTAAAATCTAGATAGCAAAAAATAAATAAATAAATAAAAAGGTCAACAGAAACAACCATTTCTTTGTTGGATGCTTTAAAATCAAAACACACGAAAAGTCAAATCTAGATAGCAAAAAATAAATAAAGTTTTGTCAACCTTTAGCTCCCTTTTGTTTCCTTTTACGAGGAATTACAGAAAGAATTTGGCTCTAGGGTCGAAAACGTCATCGTCATTTCAACGCGTCAAACATCAGCCAGATGGGGCCCGCGAACCCCTTCAGAACGCCGAGCTCGCAGGCGAAAGCAACTTGTACAACGGGGGGAAAGAATTTAAATATATTGCAGCCAATTGAAAAACCGCTGGAATGAGGAGTAAAGAAACAGTTGTGACCCATTACATAGACGTCACGTGCATTAAAAGATTCTCTGTTTTACAACATCTGGGTATAATAAAAGACGGCCTGTTTAGGTTATGACATCAACCCAACCTGTGCCACTTTAATTGAGCTCCAACAAGTCAGCACTTTTCCTCAGAGGAAGTGCTAGCGCCGCTCCGGGCAGGTTTTATTTAGCGAGCCCGGGCAGCAGGATGAGACTCTTCCAGCCTGGACGGTTACACGGCCCCGTGGGTATTGGAGGAACAGAGGGGGAAGTTCATGTTCCCTTTTGAAAATAAACAACTAACCCCTGTGTTTGACAATGTAACACGGCCACGCCGACAAAAGTACGCTGACACCCAGTTGAAGATCAGCCAAGACAACATTGAAAAGAGATCGCACTCTGAAGTCCTTGACGAAGATGGTTCGTGGTTGTGTGTTCCCACAGTGAAACTATTGGACCGATCCGCCTCGAGTCTTGACATCTTTGATTTGGTTTTGCTCTCGAAAGTGAAAACAGTTCAGTTAGGCCTGAAGATTACCCTCTCTGTTTTCATGAATATGCTTCATGTCAGACTCTTGCAGAAACTCACAATGACTCGTGTAACAATTGGTGAGGTTGAGGCAACAAAACTACTCTGTTCTTCTGGTTAGAAAAGACCTCATCTCTGCAAATTGCGCAAAACAACATTGCATAAAACAGCGTTGCGTAAAACTATGAAACGTAAGACAAAGCATAGCCTGGAACAACGTAGCGTGGGACAACGTAGCCTTAGCGTGGGACAATGTAGCCTTAGCGTGGGACAATGTAGCCTTAGCGTGGGACAATGTAGCCTTAGCGTGGGACAACGTAGCCTTACTGTGGGACAACGCAGCCTTAGCGTGGGACAACGTAGCCTTAGCGTGGGACAATGTAGCCTTAGCGTGGGACAACGTAGCCTTAGCGTGGGACAACGTAGCCTTAGCGTGGGACAACGTAGCCTTACTGTGGGACAACGCAGCCTTAGCGTGGGACAACGTAGCCTTAGCGTGGGACAACGTAGCCTTACTGTGGGACAACGCAGCCTTAGCGTGGGACAACGCAGCCTTAGCGTGGGACAACGTAGCGCTGGACAACGTAGCGCTGGACAACGTAGCGAAGGACAACGTAGCGAAGGACAACGTAGCGAAGGACAACGTAGCGAGAATTTCGCAACCAAACGCGTCCTTTAGAGAGGGCAAAAACTTACACATTAAGGGGTTTGTTTGGGATTTTATTGAGTCAAAACACAATTGAGTCAAAACACAATACGTTTTGCATTATAGAAAATGTTCTTTCAGGCAACTCATATTCAGTGTTGCGCAACCAGCCCCCTCGCAAATGACTGCTAATGAAGAATCCTGGCCCCTCCCACAACAGCTGCATTGACTTGATAATGAAGACAATACATTTTTATTTATTTTTTATTTGGTTTCCTGGCAATCAAATTAAAAAAAGATATATTTAGATGTGTTTTTCACAATTCTGATATTGATACAGACGTGACGATTCATGTTGACTTGGTCACACTGGATCTGGATGAGGATGAAACCAATTTTTAAAAAAAGGAACAGAGGCCACATGTTTCGGAAGAATGTATAATTATCTTTGAGAAACAAGTGACAGATTTTGAAAAAATAGTCTGTTTTTGAGGTTCCAAAGAAGATGATTCTACTTTTTTTAAAACATAATTTTACACTCAACCTTAATTGTAATCGTCACACACACACAGTACCATACATGGATGACTTTCACGCTGTGTATTTTAACCCTTCCTAAGCTTTTCAAGAGCAGTGGGCTGCTGTAAAACGTCCAGGGAGATAATCATGGGGTTTAGTGTCTTGCTCAAGGACCCTTGCCGGGAATCGAACCGCCAAACCGATTAAAAGATGACCCACAGCTGAGCCACAGCCGCCCCAATCTGAACTGGCACGTCGATGTCTCCAGACTTGGACTCTTATCCAGACATTTGAGGCCGATAGGACAAAAAAAAAAGTGTCTGGATGCTGCAGATTAAATTTGAACTCCATTTTAGGAGTTTGTTAAAGTAAATGGGCTTGAAATAAATAATAATTCACTTATGAGACCATACGAGTGCCCCCTTTCAACATATTTCATCCCTGTCCCATCTACGAGAAGAATTGTCATTAAAGTTACCGTTAAAACTGTTTTTGGGGGCGGAACCTCGTGCAACACCTAATTGTTCGATGCATCAACTAAATGACACGTATTATTAAGACAAAAGAATCAATAGGGTGGTGCCCGGTGTCGAATAAAGGGAGTTTAAGGTTTTCCTGCACAGCATTGGGTCAAAAGGCCTGGCTGCTGGCATTCTTTTCGAGGGAGTTCCTTGGAGACAAAAGAAGCAAACAAACACAAAAGTTGAAGTCGGATCTCTCTGGCACCCCGATGTTGGAGAGTTACACCTTCAGTCAATAAACCCTCCTCCTGCAGTCTCAACGCGGCCTGGATCTTGGGGTCCGGCCCTCCAGGAGATGAGCCAGTATGAAATAGATTTTTATTTTAAGACCTTCCTAAAGCTGCACGGACGAAGACACGTCTCTTCAGGGAGCTGGGCCTCGAGTCTGAAGGTAGCCAACGTGGGTGTAGAAGCAGCGTGGGCTAACCATGTAGCATAAGGCACTGCTAATATGATGAGCCTTGGGACAAATTATATGTGTTCGGGGTGAGTGAGCAGGGTCGTCCTGCAATCAGAGGATCGGCGGTTCGATCCCCGGCTCCGCTAGCCCATGCCGATGTGTCCTTGGGTAAGACACTTAACCCCAAAATGTCTCCCGTAGCTGATGTGCATGTGGCTCCTCCCATTAATTGTATGAATTTAAGCGCTTTGAGTGGTCGGGGGACTAGAAAAGCGCTTTATAAGTACAGGTCCATTTACCATTTAACATTATTTAGCTTCTGCAATAAAAAATAATAAAGAATGTAATTGTTCTCACCCCCAAAAGTGTTTTTTCCATTACTTAGATGGGATGATAAATCAACTGCAGCTCTTTAAAGCGGTGAGACATTTTATTCCCTTAATAAAGTCCCTATAATGTATAAAGTATGGTTTGGTTACATTTCAGTGAGTCAAAACACATTTGTATCGGTTTCAGAGGGCTCGTGTGGTTTGGTGTACCGGTGTTTATTCCTGGGTGTTCTACCAGTTTCGTTGGCCAGTTCACCCAGTGGATCCCGTCCAGAGGTTGAGATGTTTGCCAGTTGGCTGTTCGAGGTCGGGGAATGCATCGCTAAACCCCGAACGTCATGTTCCAACTGCAACCGGCTACCAACCGCCCAGGCAGCGCCAAGTCTGAAATTGAAACGTTTTGGAAACGGCAATATGCGATAATTTAAGAAAAGCAGAGTGCAATGAGGGCAAAGTGATGCGACCTTTGACCCCCGCCAGAGTGTCGTTGCGTCGCCCAGTTTCTTTTCTGCAGAAACACGCCACGGGACTGAATGATTGGTCGACTTCACGTGGGTCTTACTTCTTGGTGAGCTGATGCGATAGGTTAGAAAAGCTTTTGTTGTGCTGGCAAGAGGCTTCTCCCCCCCCCCCCCCCCCCCCCCATGTGAATACCATTCATTTAGATGTGTGAATGCACGCTTTTAGCAATCTTTTTTTTTCTCATTTGTCTGGTTGTTTCGATGGATAAATCATTTAATGCATGGTGACAGCCCCCCCACCCTCCCTCCACCGTGCCTAATGTGTAGAATTTCCCAGCAAAACTATAAATTAAGCCTCTATGCCCTCTGAGCCAGCTACAGATCTGGAAGCATTGTCAAAGTGGGTTCATGTGACTGTGTGGACGGATGATGAAAGAACAGATTGTGCAGGGGACAAGACGCCTCTCTCCCCTGCACGGTGACATCACTTATCACCCATCGCTGGCCGTCGCTTAGCATCCGGCAAGCGGTGCATCTGTTACTGCTTGAAATGTCAAAACTATTAAAAATAACAAAGTTCAAACTGCGGCGACACATACTTCTACACTGCAGTCAAACTGACAAAAAAGTGGTCTCTTCTGACAGCTTAGCCTCATTCTCAAATTCAGAAAGAAAATTTACGAATCAGGTTTTTGGACTTTTTTGACAACACTCCTCGGGAGACTGAGCAACGAGTAGTTTGGGATAAAAAGCAGAAATGTGGCGTTATCCCACTGGCCTGGCTAATCTAAATATCGGGCCGAGATCTGATCCCACTGCGAACTGGTAACGGTCTTGAGCTGTCCTCATTCAGAGCGAACTAGAGTGTTGATTGAGTTCCGCTAGGTTTTTAAAATCCCACCTGGATCTGATTTAGGTCCACATATGAATGTAGCCATCACATGAATAAAAAAAAAAATAATAAAAAAAAGATGATTCCATGTAATTTTGTTTTGGTTTTCTTTCATGACGAAAAACAGACCAGTCAAATAAAATTAAAAAGACATGTTTTGGGCCAATTTGGCCTGCGGTCTGAATGTAGCACATTAAAAAATGTCAAACATGTTTACCATTTACAGGCTGTCACGAGTGTGGCCGTTGATTTAGTGTCGAGTGTTGTTTGAACCTGCAGAGAACCGGGTGAGGAGTGTTGAGGACGCGTGAGTCAGGGCACCGGTCTGTTGTTCCCTTCAGAACTAGCTTTAAGAAAAGTGAGCTGGTAAGCTGCTAAGCTTATAGCAAATATGAGTAAAAAGCCAAATATGTCTTTCAGAGGTTGTTTTGAAATGTGAGAAAGAAATGTTGTTCCTGTCCATATAGACGCCCTTTATATGAAATCATATTCAGAGTTATCCCATTAGTTATCTCAGTGTTCTCGTTTGGAAATTCCACTCAATGCAGCGTACATAATTGAGTGGTCTTTGTATATTGTATAGTATGTTTTAATTCTATTCACTCTTTGAATCACAAGAGTGTTTGTTTTGTGTTACACAGAGAGTTGGATAGACAAGAGTTCACACGCTATTGACGCATGTACTTCTCATTTCGTTTTTTTTGTTCAAAAAAAAAAAAAATTTCTCCTGTTTTCTCACTTTAAAAAAAAAGAAAAAAAGGTGCCACATACGAGAATGAGAGGATTTCCTTTGCTTACCGACGGCTCTCAACATGCATGTTGTCGGGTCGTAGCTAACGGTGCTAAGGACAGCGAAAGTGCTAACGGTGTTTACCTGAGCTGGAACGGCGTTTCACACGTTTTAAAGCCAGGTTCGTCCCTCGGACCGCACGATCTGCTGTTGCCGACTGGAATTGTTCACGTATATTGTGACTTTTCACTGGCCGGATCAGTTCAAAACAGTTTCACAACAAAGGTATTTTCGGCAAGGAACAAACAAGGCCGGTTGTCTTTGAGTTGGTTTTCAATGGGCCTCTGAGATTTACGAGTGTAAAAGATGGTCTCGGTCATGGCTAATTTAACACAGAGCAGTCCAGTTGGGCGCTGTCTTCAGCCCTCGGAGAAATCCTTTTTACCACAGCCAGTCGTTTGACTGATTCCCATTCCAGCGCTAATGCAAAGTCAATGTGCCGCCCCGTTCAGGAAGTGAAGGAGTCATATGGTTCCGTGAGGGAGAGATGGATGGCAGCCCTTGACGAAAAGTGCAAGGCTAAATGACCTAAATGCATCAGAAGAAAGACTCGTCTCTGTACTCATCTCGTCAGATCCCAGAGCTGCATTCAACACCATTGAGCAGCAGTCCCATTTATCAGATCAATCCCAGTCTGTGATGTTAACAATGAATCCTCTCTGCACGCAAAAAAAAAGCTTATGTGTTTGGACCAATTATTTTCACCTTGTGGCTGCTTAGTTACAAAATATTGTTACAAAACTTTAGCTACCAGGAAACAGGACCCAAACGCCGACAACCTAAAATAAACTTTAATCTTCACTTTAACAACTAGTGGAATTACTTAAACTGAGGAATCATTGAAGAACGGAAGGACTAACGAAGGGACACAGAGGACATGAGAGATGGGGACTTCAAAATAAAACAGGAAACAAGACACAAAAAACTCCAGATCCTGACAACTTCATCGATATGCAGATGATACCCTATTATATCTATCAAACAATCCAGAGCAACCAGCAATCATTGCTAAAATCAGGCACATCCTGTCTCAAAACAGTGCAGAAAAAGTGTCCATTTGCATCCGGTTACTTCAATGCTTTATAATTGCACATCTTTATTATCAGGCTGCTCCAAAAAGTCTCTGAAAACTCTCCAGTTGATCCAGAATTCCGCAGTACGAACGTCCTGACAAGAACTAGCAGAAGAGATGATACACCTCCTTCGATAGCTTCTCTGCACTAGTTCCTCCTCCTCTTCACATACAAAGCCCTTAATGGTCTGGCACCATTATACCGTAGAAAGCACCCTATGACCCCACGAGAACACTGGGCTCCAAGATTGCAGAATTACTTGTGGTTCCTTTCAGACTGCCAGTTCAAATAAAATATTTGAGCATATCCAGATTGTATCCAGATTGATTTTTGAAAGTCTGGACAGCAAGAAAAAAAACACATAAAATGTGAGTCATGAAAATCGGATCCAAACCACATTTGGAGGTGGTCTGAAATGCATCTCAACATTTCAAAGGATGGAATAGCTGCTCCTATCGGAACAATATGGACGCCAACATAGAATCGTTTCATTTTTTACTCCGCCGTTCTGTGCGGCCATTTGACGGACTCGATCGTATCGAGGGCGAATGCCCTTTTTATAGCGAGCGACCAGAATTAAATAGAAGCCGACGGGTGTCCAGCTCAAAGCGGCCGCTAACGTCGCTCCTGGGGGCCAGTTAGCACACGGCGTCGTGGTCATAACGCATAAAGAAATACACGTTTAAATAATTCAAACCTATGTGTTTTCGAGTAATGTTATTTTATTTGACAGCCCAGCCTCGGGACTTCCTGTGACACACTGAGCGCCTCTCTCTCCTCCACCTCCCTCTCCATCTGTATGCATTCATATCTTCATGTCTCCACACTAACGCATGTTTCTAACTTGGCTTCTTCCCTGGAGTGCTTTGTGCTTTTCTCATCTCGCAGGCATCCATGTATCAAGGTTACATCTGCATCGTGGTTGTGCCTACTGACACCCACTGCTATTATTAGTCCTATTTCTATTATTATTTTAGCTGTTGCTCTATCGCTGTTGTACGTCCCTCATTCTCTCTAGTCAGGACAGATGGATGCCCACCCAGAGACCGGTTCTCCCCAGGGTTTCCTTCCTGTTAACGGGGTCGTTCCGCTCGTGTCGGGAACGTCTTTTTTTAAACATACAGTCAAGACCTGCTCCGTATGAAAAGTGTCCCCAAAAAAAATGGTTGAACTAACTGTTTTCACGCTACGTAAACGCAAAGCTCGAATGCAGGTTGGTGTGGGATGCACATGTGAAGTGTATGGAGGGAGGAAAGGAGATGATTGATGCAGAAAGAGAGTGAAGGAGAAAAACCAGAGGCCACAAGAGGAGTTGAGACATTCTACACTTCATTTAATTTGCTGAGCGATTAGATCAAAGAAATAGAGGAGTTCACTTTGTTACATTGCAGCCTGGTTTCATAACAACAACAACAACAATAACTCTCTGTTCAAGTATCTTTTTTACAAAATTCCCACCATTGTTCTAGGCCCGGAGTGATCTGACTAGACCAGTGACCGCCCAGCTAAATATAGCTTTTCTCACAGAACACCAGGGAGGAGGGGGGTTCATCTGAACGGGAAGTTGCAACCTCTTCCTGTACGTGGACGCGATACGGGGATCTGATTCCTGCAGGATGTGTATGGAGCAGCAGTTCCATACCATAGAGTTACATTTCAGTAATATCTGAACAATAGATGGGCTCAGATTACGTGGGTGCAAATAGTTTACACATTCACAATCCAGATTTATTGCACGTGGATAATATTTTAACCTGCGAAGGAGGCATCTCACGCGTCGACAAAAAAACGATACGCAGTGTAAACACATTGAATTCATGCATCTTAATAAACACAACATGGGAGAAATATGTGGACACTTCCACATTAAATGTGATTGGTAATATATTCTTTAATATCCTTTTTAGTTACAGAGGTCAGCCAATTATGTTGGGCGAAACCCCTGAAAGGGATTTGTGCGGGGTGGAGGTCTTTCCTGACCCCTTTTCATCAAGAACGTCGATATTGAACAATCCTAGAACACTCGGGAATACATTTACAATCAATGAAAGTGTTTAAAAATAATATTCTGTGAAATGTAACACAAGGTGAGAAAAGAGTTGCGTTCATTTCAAGTAAATTATGGTTACGGTGCGGTGAGGCAGGGGTTAAATTGGGATTTGTTATGTGGGTGGGGGGCTCTGGGGTTTCGGTTGTGGCTGTAAACCAGGCTGTTTCAACCATGGAGGTCTATGGGAACCAACATGCTTTTAGGACCAGACTCAAATGGCCAATTCAGGAACTGCAGCTTTTGGCAATTTTGGGGTTTATTCAGAAACAATCTTATCGTCAAAATTGGTTTAAATTGTATGTAACTTTGTTTCAATAAAATAAGACAATAATTATATTATTATAATAAAAGGAACCCAGTCAGTAACTCTTTCTAAAAGTGAGTTATTAACCCCCTATTGTTAAATAATGTTAAGTCATTGATAAAGCCAGATTTTAAAATTACCACGTCTTGGTTGTAGCTCTCCGACAACCAGTTTACATCCATTCCTGTCCAAAACATCGTCAAACATTTTATCCAATGAAGACATTTTAGTGAAAATTTCACAATTAGCATCAGTGTCCCAAAAACATGCTTTGAGAGGTCTCAGTGACCTTTTGACCATGAAAATCTGGTCACTTAGTCCTTTTTCGACTATACCTTGAATAGGGAAGGTAGAGCCGTAGTAGCACTCTAGTAGCACTTAAATGTCCCTTACCGATAGCACTTTGTTGTTTAGCACTTTAGTAGCACTTAAATGTCTCTTACTGATAGCACTTTGTAGTTTAACGTTATTGAAGAAGCTGTACTTGCTTGATTCTTGTTGTTCTGAGTTTGGCCTCATAGTTTAATGCACTTATTGTAAGTCGCTTTGGATAAAAGCGTCAGCTAAATGACATGTAATGTAATGTAATGTAATGTTTGTACCAAATTTGAAGAAACCCCGTCGAGGCATCCCAGAGATATCGCATTCACAAGAATGGACCAGAGTTTTGACGAAACCGTGGAAGCACGTTTGATTGAGCTATTGGAGTTAAGACAAGTAATAATTTATTTAAATACAAGTTTGTCCTGTCGGACTGAAAATAAACAATAACTCAAACTGCGGGCCTACATAACATTTTACGGCCGCCGAGTGTTTATGTTTTCTATGTCAACATCTGGATGTCATTTGCTTTGAATAATCTGTAATGACTGCTTAGATAATTAAAAAAATAATCCATGTGACAGGTATCAGCTTGCCTACCAATAAATAAAAGCACATGTTGGCTAGAAAAAAAGAAAGAAGAAGATACTGGAAGACTTCCAGCTCTCCGGGCGACGTGCTGCTGCTGGCGCTCGATGGCATCTCGACTACGCGTTGGCTTCAATCGAGCACAGTTGTGTCCAATCAGCTGCCTTTAAAGCAGTGAGGTCACTCCCTTACATCTTGGATGAGGACCTTGTAGTGTAGCATGTAGCTCCAAAGGGAACCACTGAACTCCAGTTGCTCGAACCAACGGTACCAAGTGAATGCAGACTGCTGTCTACAGTGAATTATGTATAATTGTCTCATTCAATCTTTTTTTTAGTCGCTGTGACTTTAAAAGCACTCGGCACCACGAGAGGAACAGAAATAAAAAAATGATCACAAGCCTGACAGCTTTATGAATCAACCCATTATTGAAAGCCAAAATCGATTTTTACTCAAACTCTCTTTGGAGCAACATCTCTGGTCCGGCGTTTAATAGAGCCGTAACATATGGGATGCAATTTTCTGTTTAGATATACATCCTTGATCCCACATACGATTATAAAAATTATTAAAATCTCTCTTTCAGTCTCTATTATAATTATTTTTTGTGTTTTTCAGTTACTCAGAACACATAACAAAAGCAAGATCCTTTTTAAAAGTGGAGCACATGTTTGATATTAATAGATGCAAATCTGGAACGAATGATTTTCAACTCTCGTTTCATCCTCTTAACAGGGAGGACAAGCCATCTGACATGTGTTGAAAAGTTTTTCTTAATGGAAATTTCTGTCTTTCAAGTCCCCGTCCCGTTTCCCCGAGACTCATCCAGCGGTTCTGTTTCCAACAGATCCGTTGATCACTTGCACATTCTCTGAAAAAAAACACATCTCAACCATCCTTTTTATTTTATTTTTCACAGCACGTTGCCAATTTCTGCCTGTTTTGTGGATATTTATGCAAGTCTGTCTCTCGGGAAGATGCTGCGTATCGTCCCAAAGGTATCGACTCGTTACAAAAAAACATAATCCCTCTCCCTGGGACCCACCAGGAGAGTGTGGCAGTGTCTTCATCAGCAGACAGCATGTCCATCTGCTTGCATTTACTCGTGTTTTCTCTGTTTATGTGTGTCAGGAAAGAACAGCGCGTGGAAGTTGTCAAATACAGTCGCTTTTGCCAAGTTATTATTATTAAAAGACAACTTTTTTGGGGAGGATTGTGGTACAAAGAAAGCAGCACTATGACATCTGTCTGCATCATTCACTGAATGCACCGCATGCACCATTACCGCCGCATGACGGGAGTCACAAGTTTAGGTTAAAACAGGAAAGCTACAGTATCTTTTTATTAAAGGAGGCCAGTCTGCTGTGAGCGCTTTAAATAAAAAGAAATTACAAAAAAAGAATAGTGACTCAATACCGACATCTGGGCGATACAGACTCAAATAGCTGGAAGGGGTATCGGTGACAATGCAGCCTTTCTATCAAATTAAATACAAATATAAACATTTTGTCCAAATCTGGAGACATTTTATGAAAAGGTTTCACTTGAATAATCTTCCCGTTTTTTGGTCTACAGATATTCTTATTTTATGAATTAGTTTGTATGTATTTATTTGTTACACTTCGTTTAAAAAAAGTTAGGAAAGCAATGTTTAAGTCAACCCTGATGTTCCATTAAAAATAATAAAAAGACATCAGTCTCTTCAACACAATGGGGAATACAGCTTATTGGATCAGTACCCTGTATCGTGTATTGGTACCTGTATCGTGTATCGATACCCTGTATCGTGTATTGGTACCCTGTATCGTGTATTGGTACCTGTATCGTGTATCGATACCCTGTATCGTGTATCGGTACCCTGTATCGTGTATTGGTACCTGTATCGTGTATTGGTACCTGTATCGGTACCCTGTATCGTGTATCGGTACCCTGTATCGTGTATTGGTACCTGTATCGGTACCCTGTATCGTGTATCGGTACCTGTATCGTGTATCGGTACCTGTATCGTGTATCGGTACCTGTATCGGTACCCTGTATCGTGTATTGGTACCTGTATCGGTACCCTGTATCGTGTATCGGTACCTGTATCGTGTATCGGTACCTGTATCGGTACCCTGTATCGTGTATTGGTACCTGTATCGGTACCCTGTATCGTGTATCGGTACCTGTATCGGTACCCTGTATCGGTACCTGTATCGTGTATCGGTACCTGTATCGGTACCCTGTATCGTGTATTGGTACCTGTATCGGTACCCTGTATCGTGTATCGGTACCTGTATCGTGTATCGGTACCTGTATCGGCAGATACCCAAAATCAAGAATCCAATAGATACAACCAAGGCTCTAGAAGTGGACTTTAACAGGGGACTGTTACTGACGTGGCTTCTATGTTGACCTTCCCTAGAACCCCCCCCCCCCCCCCCCCCAAAGAAATACATCAAACAGTATATAGGAATGTAACCGCGCTGGCCTGTTTTCAATAAGAGGCGCTGTACTTACTCAACTCTGAGTCAGAGTCAATCATCAACATGTTCTGAGGTCTGCGCCTTGCGTGGCCCCCGGGGACATGTGTTTAATCAAAAAAAAACTGTAACTCAGATCATCGTTAGGGATTCGGAGGTAAAATAGATCCGGCCAGCCGTGATCGTCCCCTGAGGCGATCAGGTGGACGCCACTCATCGTTACGGAGCAGAGTGAAGACGGCTCATGATCGACACCATGGCTTCTGCCTGAAGACGCTCATTACTGGTACCACACAGCGGTTCCACGTGTTCCAGCCACATCCCAGTATCCCCCGTGCATGTTGCAGAGAGTGTTTTGTTTTCACTCAATTGCTCACTGTTAACTTCTCAAAAACCAGGGAAAATCACCAATGCCGGAAAAGCCACAATTAGAACCTTGTGTTTAAACCAAGTATAATTAATTTTTTAATCCGGAAAGTAATTAAACGCATATCTATAACTGAGACCTTTAAAAAAAAATGTTTTGAAATGAAAACCAAAAAACACACAATAAGACGTAAAATAAAAACCTCGGATCTGCGGCGCTTTTGCTCGTCTCCGTGTTTCTCGTGGCCGAAAAGGAGCTCATTTGTGGAGCTTTGATTCATTTGTGCCTGAGGCAGAGGCATAATATAATCCCTCTCTCTCTCTCAGATCAAACATTGTTGGGGTTTAAAGAAAGCCCCTCACTTAACCTCCATCCGTCGATGCCTCGGGCAATTAGTCCTCGCCGTCAAAGTCAGTCTATTATGGAAAAGACTCATTGGCTCCACGGGGGGAAGCACTTTGCATTGTTAATTGATCCCTGCTAGTTTAATTCTAGTTCAACACTAAGGAGGTGATGCGCATTCGTTCTACGTTAGCTGGTTTCTTCCAAAACTCCTCGGCTTATCGGTCGCTTTCTTTTAAGGTGACGGTATAGCTGCGTACTCTTTATCATGCTCGCTTGTGTCATCAACTTTACTTTCAACTGATGAGATTTAAAAAAGGTTCTACAGACCATAAAAAAAATATATAGTGGAGTAATATCTCTCACTGTTTAGCTGCACCGCTGTTAGCAACGTTAGCCGGGAGCCGCCATGTTGAGAGCCGTATTGGAGACGTGCTTCGAGTTACGCACTGAGCTTTGCACACAGATGAAGACAATACTCTCTTTTTCATCAATCTGATATACTGTATGTATAATGAAACATGAACATTATTTAGTCATGTGACAATTAGTAACAGTTTTTTTCTTACTTGGAAGTGAACAAGGAAGCTGGGAGATCTGGTCCACAATGTACATTGTTGGGGAAACGGCCGAGTTTAGGTGGAGGAGGTCCAGCTGTGGAGCGGATCAGCATGGTTGCAATGGACAACGTGGAGGTCTGCAAAGGGACACACATGGTTATGCTAAAGGAAGGATGCATGGTAGGAAAAGGCTTGAGTGCCCAATGTTTTTTTTTTTAAAGGCCTGTTTGCTGAGACCTTAAAGCTACAATGTGTAAGATATGGCCAGAAACTTTAATTTAAAACGTGGATCTAACATAGTCTTAAATTTGACATACCTTACGTCAAAGACATCAAAGCATTGTAGTGACATCTCCCCCATTGAAGGAGGTCCTGATCCCAGGCAAGGGGTTAATCCCAGTGCATAACCAGCCCGCTGGGACTCCCGGCGCTGGTATTTGTGCTGTCTGAATTTGAGTTGCTGCGACCGCTGATGAGGGAGTTCAGATCCCCGGAGCTGCCGAATGCCGCTCGCAATAGAACTCAACTGTCAGAAACGTACTACACGCCAGAACGTCGTGTCGGTAACTGTCAGATTGTTGCTTTTCACCTGGAACAAACCTGTGAAACAAATAGTTTTATCTTGTGCAACAAATTAAAGTAAAACAAATAACCTCATTGTGTTTTGAAAATAGATTTGCATGAATTATAGGGGGTCAAATGGCCAACTGATCAACAACTGGTGCCTCCATTCGTGGGAATCGTAACTCCCGTGCGGTTTATTTGATTGATGTTTTATGAGTGCATGTTAATTGTGAGGGGAATTGTGTCTTTGTGTTCTTTTGCCATATGAGTAGTCTACAACACTACGAGTTTCTCAAGGAGTTCTTTCCAAGGCATTACTTAACCACCTGCGCTGCAATCCTCTGTAGATTAAACTACTCTGATCTCCCGATGATGGATTTATTGTGACGAATTAATGTTGACTCTGTCCTTGTGCATCGGCGGTGATTTGTGTATGTACATATTGTAATTGCCAGCAACGTCTGAGTCACCCACTGACTCAACAACACCTGACTTGTAAAAAAATGTTTGTAGCCTCAGGTGTTAAAAGTGAAACTGTGGTTCTCTTGTTCAACAGCTCTGTTGAAACTGAATGTTAAAGAAAGAGTTTAACCGCTGCAGTTGAAAGTGAAAAAATAAATAATTCTGGGACCTTTATTAAAAGTTTGGCTCAGGATACACTAATGTATAAAACAATAAACTAAAGTTAAAGCCAAGCTGTCAGTTTGCAGTTTACGTCCATGTCTGTTCCAAAATGTCATCACTACATTATTCCATCCGATTAGACATTTTTGTCACAAGTAGCTAATGAATTCTTGAGTTACATACATGAACACCGACGGCAGGACGTTCCCCAACATACATGAACACCGACGGCAGGACGTTCCCCAACATACATGAACACCGACGGCAGGACGTTCCCCAACATACATGAACACCGACGGCAGGACGTTCCCCAACATACATGAGCACCGACGGCAGGACGTTCCCCAACATACATGAACACCGACGGCAGGACGTTCCCCAACATACATGAACACCGACGGCAGGACGTTCCCCAACATACACGAACACCGACGGCAGGACGCTCCCCAACATACATGAACACCGACGGCAGGACGTTCCCCAACATACATGAGCACCGACGGCAGGACGCTCCCCAACATACATGAGCACCGACGGCAGGACGCTCCCCAACATACATGAACACCGACGGCAGGACGTTCCCCAACATACATGAACACCGACGGCATGACGTTCCCCAACATACATGAACACCGACGGCAGGACGTTCCCCAACATACATGAGCACCGACGGCAGGACGCTCCCCAACATACATGAACACCGACGGCAGGACGTTCCCCAACATACATGAACACCGACGGCATGACGTTCCCCAACATACATGAACACCGACGGCAGGACGTTCCCCAACATACATGAACACCGACGGCAGGACGTTCCCCAACATACATGAACACCGACGGCAGGACGTTCCCCAACATACATGAACACCGACGGCAGGACGTTCCCCAACATACATGAACACCGACGGCAGGACGTTCCCCAACATACATGAACACCGACGGCAGGACGTTCCCCAACATACATGAGCACCGACGGCAGGACGTTCCCCAACATACATGAGCACCGACGGCAGGACGTTCCCCAACATACACAAACACCGACGGCAGGACGCTCCCCAACATACATGAACACCGACGGCAGGACGTTCCCCAACATACATGAACACCGACGGCAGGACGTTCCCCAACATACATGAACACCGACGGCAGGACGTTCCCCAACATACATGAACACCGACGGCAGGACGTTCCCCAACATACATGAACACCGACGGCAGGACGTTCCCCAACATACATGAGCACCGACGGCAGGACGTTCCCCAACATACATGAGCACCGACGGCAGGACGTTCCCCAACATACATGAGCACCGACGGCAGGACGTTCCCCAACATACATGAACACCGACGGCAGGACGTTCCCCAACATACATGAACACCGACGGCAGGACGTTCCCCAACATACATGAACACCGACGGCAGGACGTTCCCCAACATGCATGAACACTGACGGCAGGACGTTCCCCAACATACATGAACACCGACGGCAGGACGCTCCCCAACATACATGAACACCGACGGCAGGACGTTCCCCAACATACATGAGCACCGACGGCAGGACGTTCCCCAACATACATGAGCACCGACGGCAGGACGTTCCCCAACATACATGAACACCGACGGCAGGACGTTCCCCAACATACATGAACACCGACGGCAGGACGTTCCCCAACATGCATGAACACTGACGGCAGGACGTTCCCCAACATACATGAACACCGACGGCAGGACGCTCCCCAACATACATGAACACCGACGGCAGGACGTTCCCCAACATACATGAGCACCGACGGCAGGACGTTCCCCAACATACATGAGCACCGACGGCAGGACGTTCCCCAACATACATGAACACTGACGGCAGGACGTTCCCCAACATACATGAACACCGACGGCAGGACGTTCCCCAACATGCATGAACACTGACGGCAGGACGTTCCCCAACATACATGAACACCGACGGCAGGACGTTCCCCAACATGCATGAGCACCGACGGCAGGACGTTCCCCAACATACATGAGCACCGACGGCAGGACGCTCCCCAACATACATGAGCACCGACGGCAGGACGCTCCCCAACATACATGAACATCGACGGCAACGCTGGGTTCATTTCGGGTTACCAGTTTTCTTAAATTGTATGTTTTTAAATGCAACTGAGGCATTATCTTATGAAATGTTCCAAACATTTCAAAAAAAGGAAAAAGCCAGGTAATTCCTGGCCTGTTTTGTTGACATATTAGAGTCAAAGTTGAGGGAAACTGAGGAAATATCTCTTTTCATCACTCCATTATTCAGCCATAATAAAATGTATTGTATATATACATGTGGCTATGAATGATTTATGAAAAAATCCCTCTTCAAAAACCTTCAGAATATAGAGATTTTTTGTCTCAGTCTGAGGAAAAACTCATTTTTGTCATGTCTGCTTCGTGAAAGTTTGCAAGCGAGCTTCCCATGCCAACACACAGAGTCTTGCACTGCGTGTCTAAAAATACATGTTGAGGAAAGTTAGAGGAATTCGTTGGGCACATTATATTTGTTCCACAGCATGTTGTTTGTTCGACATGCTGCAACTGCCAAAAGGTATACAGTAGTATACAGAATAAAATAAAAGGAGCCTTGCTTGTGTTTGTGTCCTTGAGCCAAGAGCCAGACGGATGCTGAATTGGCGGTTCAGGCCGTGATGCAGCAGAACATTAGTTACATTTGAACTTCTTATTCTGTCGAATGCATTGATGCAGATTTTCTCCAGTTTCTGCTTTTAATTTATCTTTCCATAGAACATTGTGCCAATGCTACAGAGGATCATCATCATGTGCTTTTAGGCCAACATTGAACAAGGAGGCAGTTATTTTTTTTTTTTATCAGGGAGCAGAGATTCTCGCTTTTACTGTAATGCCATTAAAACCTGAGGCTCTGAGGAGAATCAGGAACACGTAACTATAGCTATGTTCTAATAAATATATATGTATATAAGACCAAAAAAAACTAGAAACGCAGATTACCAAACAGCAAAAGCTTAAAAACATAAAACTATGTTTCACCAAAGTTTATTTGCCATAACCACAACCATATCGTAGTTGTGATACCGGCATTTGAAAGCTATTACAAAAGTCCAGGAAACACAAAGTTATCATTGTACATTGAAAACAAAACAATGTCATGTAAGCTACACACGTAAATTTAAACAAGTGGACATATACTTTTGGTTTCTGGTGTAAATACAATACGCATGAGCCTCGGCCAGTGTTGCTGTGGAGAAGCCAATCAGAGGAGTGAATCAGCGTGGTTGCAAATTCTAAATACTTCTTTTCAGTGAAATAGTGAACAAAGAGATTTCCCCCTGGGGATGAATAAAGTACATATCTAATCTAATCTAAAACACTTAGGGAAGTAAAAATTAACCCACAAATCAGTGACGTGACTTAACTTAACTAAGCTGAAGAATGCTTCATCTTTAGCTTAAAGCCATGCATTTATAGTAACAGCATTTCAAGTCTGGTGATGTTTCTTGCTGAAATGCACCTTGGGAGTTGTAGTTAACTTCTACCTTAACGTTTGAATGCACACAGGCTCGTACAATTAAATGAAGTGGAGTTGATTAGTGAGCAGAAAGAGACAAAAGTTCATAATGAATCTCTTGTCTGCGAGCGAGTGACGCAAGTGTTGCTTAGGCTAGAGTGATTGACATTTAATAACGCCTGAAACAAAGTAAGACTGATGGAAGAGATTAGATGAATAAAGAAGATGGAAAACATGAGTGTGAATACAGATCGCGAGGAGTAGTATAAATATCAGTGAGTGATTATTGACTTTAGGTATTAGAGTCAATTTAACGTGTTCTGTGAAGCATAGAATATAGTCGGGGCCGGCGATGTCAGAGGGCAGGCCAGTTGGTGATGGAGGTGGGCCGGTATTGGACCAGCCCAACCCCGTCGACATACCGGGTCGGTTTTCCCCGGTATCCCATCATGGCCAACCCACCTCTGGCTGTGACGAAACCTGACGGAGCTGCTGTCCAAGCTGGTTCTCGTCCGCAGAAAGGGATTGGAGGGACTCCATCGTGTCCCGGAGAAGTTGGTCCCGGTGGCCCACAAGAGCACCTTGTGGGCTGAGAGCCTGGCGGAGGGAACCGGAGTCCGCTGAGTCCATGTTGGCCAGTTTGTACTGTTGGGGAGCTGGGAGCCACAGGGGGGCAGGATTCAAAAGCAGACTCAAGGCGAGGTAGTCAGGTTGAAAACAAGGTCTTTACTTTAAGTAAATCAGACAAGGCAGGCAGAGGAATCCAGATCAGCAACTTGCTTGCTAGCCATCTTGCTAATCCCGCCAAATTTTAAAAGCTACATTTGGTAAAAGAACAAAGCGTGGATGAAGACTTAAATTTTAACATTTCAATAATTTACTCTGGCTGTAGACTACTCAACTATTCACTTAGGTCTTCAAGGCAAAACCTAGTTTAGTTTATATGGAAGTTAGGCGGCTACAACGTTACACATGAAGACGGCCGCCGTTCCGACCGCCCATTTACATTGATTTGAATGGGAATGTCCCTTCTGCTATTGTTCTGTGTCTATGGCCTGGACATACTGTCTAATACAGACGTTAGCATCTCCCGAGTCAATCTGCCAGATGATGCGCTTATCTACGGCGGTATTCATTACATATTTTTTGTGCCACATCTGAGAAAGAACAGGTGTCTTTCATGTACTAAAAGAGGGAGGCAGCTTTTGTTTGCATTTATTTGTTTTGTCAGCTAGCTTTCAGTATTATCACATTACCCCCTTTGAAATCAGTCAAAAGCGAGACTGAATAGGGAAGCGGCGTGTTATTCAAGTCTAGATAATATGGCAACACCCATCCAACTCCTTTTGTTGACGCATTTGCTAATACATTGTCTCGGGGGAGACGTTTGGTTTTTAGGAGAAAACAATTTCATAGTTTAAAAAAAAAGTTTGGAAAGTGTACAAAAAGGCGTTCTTAAAGAGTTTGTGGCTTATTCAACATGGCTCAAGACTTCTTTTAAAAGACGCGGTATCGTCCGTGGCTTGTACCTAAACACGCCTGAAGATGCTTGGCTTTTACATTCAGTGTGAGCGTACGTCTCGGCGGGGTAAACACAAGATTACAGCCGGTGCAAAAGCATATACTGTGCAACGGCATATGGAAGCTTCCGTGCGGTTCGCCAATCCCTCTCTCACTGAAATAACAGCTCGCCAGATGGTCCGATCAAACCTGCGGTTCGAGCCCTCGTGTGGGGGCGAGGCGATGACCAATGTTCCCTTTCGGAGCCGGCGACACGGCTGCATAGAAACGGGATCCTCTCCAGAAATAAAAGGGGCCGGAGTTAAGTGATTCATCATCCTCGAGCGGAGCCGAGCGGGCCTGAAAGCGGCATTCAGGAGCCACTGAGTCACACCGTGGAGGGGGTGACCTTAGATCAGATGACGGAGGATGGAATAGTCGCGCACTCTCGCTCCGCACCGAGGTGACACCGAACAAGAGCTCTCAAGGCCCCTCTTGTCTGGCCGATTCATCCACACTCCCCCTCTCCCCCCCCCCCCTCCCCTCGGTCGCCTCCTCCCACACAGGTGATCCATCTTCCTCTGTCACTGTCTGTCCGTCTCTCCACAGTATTTTGTTCAGTCTCCCCACTTCTGTTAAGATTTCGTTGTGCTCTTTCTGGTTAATCGGTGACGCCGATGGAGTTTATAAAGAATTTTATATATTTTTTTAATAAATGTATTTATTTTTGGGGGCCAAAATCATCTATCACGATATCGGGAATGTTATATGTCGATAACGATATATATATATATATATATATATATATATATATATATATATCACGATATAGCATGTTTTCTGGTAATTCAATCAGTTAAGCCTACGTATGAAATAACCACGTGGTTTTGTGAATTAAATATGATAATGTGTTTTCTCATTTAATTAAGAACTTTAGTGCAAAATAATCAGATACTTCTGAGACATTTGAGTTAGTATGAAGTTGTTATGATCAATTCAGGCTTTGTAAATGTGTATCTCGATATCTCGAGATATGACATGAAATTATGATTCTATTGAAAGACGATACATTATTTTAAATTATTGGTGAGGTGCTGGGCTTTATGTCTAAAGCTAATATCACAATTTAAAATAAGAAGGTTCTCCAATACATAAAAATGGTTCAATGTTGCAAACTGTTTGCAATACATTATTAAAAATACAAATACAATCTGATTGGAATTATAGATTTAACATGATAAGATCATATACATTTCTCTGAAAATCTAATTATTTTTGCATTCAAGTTCTTAATAAAATAAGAAAAATACACAAGAGTATATAAAACTATGTGGTTATTTCAAATATACATTATTTATTCAAAAAAAGGTCTGAAAAGCCAGTTTGTGGACCTCGAATATTGATTATTATGCCAAACATACATATCGCTATAATTCATATATATATATATAACTAAATATATACATGTATAAATATATATATATATATATATATATATATATATATATATTTACTGCCCTTTACATTCGGTTTAACCATTTGAAATACTCTCTACCACAATATATATATTATTTTATTTTATATTTTATTCATATTACTGTTTGTCTATATTTAAAACATGTACTATTTTAAGTCTTGGTTTCTCATTTATTATTGCTATAATGTATATATATATATTTGATGAACACGGTTGAACCTGAGATTCAAGATTTTCATTGCCAAGTTGTGCATTTGATAATATAGAGAATATCGTGCACGTGCACGTGATACAAGCGCACGTGATACGAGTGCACGTGCCGCTCTGCGTGCCCGTTAAAGCACGTTGTCCCGTTCATTAGTTGCACATTCAATGCGTCTGTTCACGCCTCACCAAAGACACGTTAAATTTCTCTCTTATAAACTATTTAACCACACTCTTACGCAATGCAGTGAGCTCAAAAACCAAAAAGGGGGGGGGGGGGGGGGGGGGGGGGGGGGGGGGGCACAGCCTCACTTGGCCTGAAATCACCTGAGGCAAAAGCCAGTCTGCAGACTGTCGTGGTTCCTCTTGCTGCGCTGCTGTTTGTATGTTTTGGCCGGTCACGGATACATTTCACAAACCATTAAAATAAGTTAATAAGTGCATCTCACCTTCCTGCTTGTGGACCCACTCACTCCCACTCAGGGCGCCTAATGAAGACGATTCAATTGGGCCATAATCCTGCTAATTGGGACTAAGGCGGAGTCCCTATCGCAGCGACGTGGGTTCGAATCCGACCCGCGTCCCTCGTCTTCAATAGGCCAAAAAGACTATTTATATAAAGTTATTGTAAAATTCTCACTTTTGACCACTGGCTTCTGCTCAGCATTATGATGACATTCTAGTTTATGGTTTGTTGTTGCAGGGAATTTGGACAGAATAACTCAGGCTTAGTCTGAATAACTCAGACTTAGGATCACCCTTTTTCCAAAAGTCTTTATTGTTAAAATAATATATTGCACTATTGAACTGCTTGAGCACATCTGTTGTGTGTATGTAACACATCAGGGTGTTCTCACTTCCTTTTCATACTAGAAAGTATAATGCAATGCACTTTGTATATAATATAAAAGTGTGAGCCAGGAAATGCACGGCGGCCGCTTTGGAAGTCAGGTGACAAACAAAGGACTTTTACCCAGGAAATCAGTGTTCCTGTCACGGGTGAAACCAAAGTTCAATGGTGACGCTTCGAGGTTGTTATTCAGGTTTTATTAGCAACACTTATGTGCCGTCGTTACGTTATAATTTCAACTCAAACCGTGGTGTTTGTTTTTTAAACCATAACATTGTTCCAAACCGATTCCTTCCACAGCTTTAAGCTTTTTCTTTTTGCAAACGCGGGAAAAACATATTTTCGGTTCAGAAACGTCGACATTCAACGTCTCCCGTAGTTTGCGGAAAACTTTTTTTTCTTTTTCTTTTTTCGCTCTCTCCAGCCGACACGGGTTCAGGAGGCGTTGAATCCAACCGGCGAAGGTCGAGACGCGTTCTGCCGTCTTGTTTATTCGCGGTAACAACGAGACTCGAGCTCACGATACCAAAAGGTCGGCAGAGGAGCAGTCAAGTCCAAAACTCAGCGGGGGGGTGGGGGGGGGGGGGGGATCAAAGTGAGGAATTCAGACCGCTCCAGCTGTGACCGGATTGTTTTTTTTGTATTTTAATAATAGTCTGTTTCATTTCTAACCTGCGCCGTCGTCCGTTAGCTGGAAATATTCCGGGTGGGCGACCGGGTCACACGAGTGCTTCGTTTACATAAAAAAGAGACGAGAATAAAACCTTCACCTTCTCTGTGTCTCTCCCCGTCTGTCCCTCTTACCATCTCTCCTAGCACCCCCCCCCTAAACTTCTATCTCTAACTGTCTCCTTCTCCACACCAGCTCCAGTGCTTCTGAGGGAGGTGTTGGGGGGGGGGGGGGGGGCGGGGGCGGGGGGACCTTCTCGATTTCCCTCCTGCCCAGAAAAATCAATATTGGGAGGCGGCCCGAAAGACCTTTCACAGGAGTATTACAGCACAGCCCGGCGCTCCGATAAGCCTCCTGTTACGTCCTCCCGGGACGGGGCTGGCAATGGCCGCGCTCCCCACCTGGGGGGGAAGGCATTCTCCTCCAGGCCGCAGGGAAGAGCGCCATAAAGGGCAAGACGTGGATCACGAGTCTATTGGTTTGGGCTATTAGTAACCTTAGATCCCCTGACCTGTGACTAGGGTCCTGTGCTGATTCCCACACACACACACACACACACACACACACACACGGGCCAGAGAGGGAGGGGACACGCACACAAAAATACACGTTAACAACAACAACACTGTGTGTCTGCGTCGTTGTCGTTGTTGTTGTTGTTAACGCGATCACAACCTTGCCGTCATGACGACCTTTCACTGCATTTACCTGTAATGACTCTGTTGTTGCCACACACACACACACACACATGCGCCCACTTGCTGGTGCACATGAAAACCTGAATGCGTGCAAAAAAAAAAAAACTCTCATGTGATTCACAAGGACACAAATTGGAGAAAATAATTTGCATAATCAGAGCGGCGTTAAGACACATGCAGACACACGTTGATGGGCGACTGATAACTACAAAGTGTTACGATTACTTGACACCAGTTATACAAGTCACTGTACTTTATCCTTGTTTTTGCTTTTTAAAACTCAAGTATCTGACGGTGTTTCCAATCACTTAAGAAGATAATTGGAAGTGATCTTTTGAAATGTCGTCGCAGAAAGGAATGAATAGAATAGACTTTTTATACAAAGTTGGTTTGTGGACTGCAGCTTTGATGCCTCGAGTTCGGTATTTTAGCTGTCGCCATATTGTTTTTTGCAACCGGTGACTGAAAGTGACCATTATTTACACTGCGGAGGAGCGACGTAAGGACGGCGTATTGTATCGGCAACGGCCTGTCAATCACAGTAAGCACCGCCTTAAGCATAGACTGTTGACTCTACATGACCATCATTCACTAAATGAACATCACGCTGTATTGAAGAAGACTTGAAACTAGAGATTGAGACCAAAAACTCATGTTTACAATGTTTACTGAGGGAATAAATCAAGAGAAGTAGAGTCATTTATATAGACTTCTATACAACCAGAGGAGTCGCCCCCTGGTGGTCAGGAGAGAGAATGCAGCTTTAACACATGAAGCATAGTCTTCTATACAACCAGAGGAGTCGGCCCCTGGTGGTCAGGAGAGAGAATGCAGCTTTAACACATGAAGCATAGACTTCTATACAACCAGAGGAGTCGGCCCCTGGTGGTCAGGAGAGAGAATGCAGCTTTAACACATGAAGCATAGTCTTCTATACAACCAGAGGAGTCGCCCCCTGGTGGTCAGGAGAGAGAATGCAGCTTTAACACATGAAGCATAGACTTCTATACAACCAGAGGAGTCGCCCCCTGGTGGTCAGGAGAGAGAATGCAGCTTTAACACATGAAGCATAGACTTCTATACAACCAGAGGAGTCGCCCCCTGGTGGTCACTAGAGGGAATGCAGCTTTAACACATGAAGCATTGACTTCTATACAACCAGAGGAGTCGCCCCCTGGTGGTCACTAGAGGGAATGCAGCTTTAACACATGAAGCATAGACTTCTATACAACCAAAGGAGTCGCCCCCTGGTGGTCAGTAGAGAGAATGCAGCTTTAAGGCCCTTCACAGTAACTTGGCTACAGCATAGTTTGGTCAGAAATTGCCACTAGAGGCTTTCAGCGTTTGCAAACTGGAAACAATACAGGTCGGCCTGATCTCCTCAGGTTTAGGAAACTAATCTCCGTGGTTAGCTTGAAGATAAGATCATAGCTTAGGTTGAAATGAACCCTTTCTGCCAGAAGGCCCCGGAGGTAAACTTCTCCCGTGTGCGTTAGATGTTCGCTAAGTCACAATTTCTTTGACAAAGGTGTTTCCATAATCCGTTTTGCCAAAGGCAAAAAAGCAAGCGTAAAAAAAAAAAAGGATCTACATTTCTACGCAGCTCTTCTGATGCGCGATGCAAAGACAGCTTACGTGTTTTGAAATTGTATTTTTGTGGCTTGCAATAATAACGTTACGTAATCCGAAATGTGTTCCTAAAAAGTGTAAATGTTAAAGCTGCGAGCTGGAAAAGGTCAATTCGTTTTTTATTGAATGGCACGTCTGAGCCTGCAGAGGCTTTTAGAGAGACCGACATCGGTGGAAGATAATGAACCAAAAGTGGCAGTTGTCAGTTTAAACCAGAGAGACCAGGAGCAAGTATGTGAGCAACATTTAAAGATAAAAAAGCCCTTCTTTAATTATTGTTTATCAAGAGCTTAACACTCAAACCCTCTGCTCATGTTCTCTGTGTAAACTTGTGATTATTACATGGACTTTGGCAGAAATGTGCGTGTTCATCTACAGGAACATGGTTAATTGAGAAATTGTGTATTTTTTTTTCTTTCTTTCTCTGCAATCTTCACATCAAACCGACCACGTGAATCATCCAGAGGACGATCAACCGCCACAGGTATTCTCCCCATTCTCCAAAAATCGTTGTGCAGTTAGACAATCCTTTGATATTGTTGTTAGCTACCGCTCCACGGCTGCTTGTTATTCCTGGATACGTCCCCCACGGTTAATTAAATCCCTCTCCAATGACTCCACTTGAACTGCTGTCAGATGGAGTCGTTCGAACTCCTTGTTTGAACCAGAAGTGGCGGAGAAAACACACAAGGCGCATTTTTCGTTCGGCCTGAAACAAACCGCAAACCCCCCCCCCCCCCCCCCCCCCCCCCTTTTTTGGAACTCGCATCCAAAGTCGAATTCACAGGTCCACGAGGGACAGATCCATCAAGTGCACTCGCACAAAGAGACAACACACAGCGGTCCAAGGTCAGCTGGCTTGCAGTCACGAACACCCCCCCCCCCCCCCCCCAAAAAAAAAACCCGATGCTAAACGATGGTCCTTATTCAATTTGTGCAGCTGGAAGTTGTCTGAGGTGACGGATGAGAGGGAGGCAGCTCCTGGCTGGGAGGTGGAAACCAAAAATACCACATCAGTCCGGTCTGGTTTTGCTTTTAAGACCACGAACTCCCCGAGATTTATGTTTTCATTTTTTTTTCATGCACGGGTTCTTTGCTGATACCACCTGTTGCCATGGATACCAACTCCCTTGTTCCGTCCGCGAGAAGAAAAAAAAAGTGGACACATTCTGCCGATATACTGTGTATTGCGGTATTTTAAGTGTTATCCCTCAAGGGCGAAGTTGTTCTACATTCTTCCCTTCCTTCCTTTTTTTTCTCCCTCGTTCTGTTTCTCGGCCATCCTGACCCCCCCCCCCCCACCCCCCGACCCCTTCGACCTTCCTCTCGTAGCACCGGGCCAGGAGAAAGTCACGGAGCTGCGGATCGCTGCCAGGACATAATTATCACGGTCATGGGAGTGCCCTTTGAACCAATCATTTGTTCCGTGAGATTCTCTAAACTGGAGCGGCGTGATGGAGGAGACCTGTGTGACCCCCCAGGGGAAACATTTGAGCCACGTTGCCACCGGCTCGGGTCAGCCAGCTTGTTCGCGTCGCACAACGGCCCTCCGAAGGGTCACAGCGGCCGTGAACAATGGGCTTCTGGCGGCCTTCCTGTTGTTTCCTGATAGCAAAAGACGAATTCGGGACATTAGTAAGTCTGATGTATGTCCTCGGCATCCACAAAACTGTTCAAAACATCTATGGAAATACCAAAAAAAAGCGCCGGGCCAAGTAAAACAAAACACACGAGTCTGAATAATCAGCCCAGTCGGCAGTTTTCTTCAAACCTGCGGATAAGTTGCATGTACCTTTTTTTTTTGTATTTTCTTTTTTAATTCCGCTCACTTTTTTTTTTTTTTTTGCATTTTTCTCCGAAACGAAAATTTGAAGCACTGTATGTAAAAATAGTAAAAAATAAATGCTTTTAGGGACATGAAAATGAAGCAGATGAACATTTGAGACCAAAACATCTCAAACCACTTTTTCTCCCAGGAGTTTTTTATTACAGACAGGAATTTGATTATATGCTATTCTGGGAATATTGAGTTGAAAGAGCAATTTCAAAGACGCTATCTTGGAGATGATTCGATTTTCTGTTCTCCCATTGACTTGCCCCATAACAACCGTATGGAATCCATTGATTGTACTCTATTAGCGGACGTAAGCAGAGGAATGCATTAGTGCAAGTTGGAACAGACGCGCTCTCCCTCTTTTATCAACAACAACTGAACAGTATCTATCTACCTCCATCCTTTAAATACCAACCTAATTGTAGTGTTCCCACAAGGAAACCAGCAATTAAAGGTCACCAACTCTTCATTGGCCGCTTCAGGGTTGCGCTGGAGAGAAAAAAGAAAGTAATAAAATAAAGAATCTATTTTTTCCAACACCCTACAAAGGGTTTTCTTAGTATGGCCCTCGACACAGTTGACAATCTTTGCCTCATGGACAACTAAGAAGCTCAAGCTCTACTCAGAAATAGACGGTTGGTAAGTTTTATCAAAGCATTAAGCTATGTTCTTGAACTGCTTGGCGCCGCCTGCACGTACATTTGGCACCATTGCTGTCTTTATTTGTTGGGTTTTCTTCACGTTTATTTCCAATGGCATGTGACCGAATACATTCATCAGGATCTGAAAAGGAAGAGTGGGGGTTTGGACTTTGAGACGATCACCACGCCACGGCCGACTAACCCGCCAGACCTGCCGGACCAAATGGCCCCAAACGGCCCCAGGTAGGAGAGCCGAATTGCAAGCTAAGCTAACGAAGCTAGCACCAAAGGCTACTCTGTTACTCAGCCGACTGCTGGTGCTCTGATACCCGGTTCGCAAAAACACAAGATGGATGAAAGCAGCGGGAGGTCGGTGACTGTTGAGCCCACATCTTCACAGGAAACTGGCTCCATCAATGTGTTGTTGCGTGATTTGAGTTTAACATTTTTTTTTTTTACTAAAATCACTTTAACATCTCAACGATAATGTGATTTAGAAAATAACAAATGTGTTCAATTTAGTACCAACATGTGGCAAACAGTCAAAATAAGTTCCATGTGAATATCTGAGAGTTTAGTGCACCACCTGCCACAAAAAAACCAAAAACAATAATTAACAGTTGAATACGTGTACTTTATTCATATCTCACATATGTTTCTTTACATTTATACAAAAATACAGAAAACAGTAGAGTTTTCACCCAGAATACCAACCGGGCAATAATTACATTTGCTTTTTGGCACCCAGACTTATTTCCTGCCTAGAGCCTTTTGATTCACCCACTGAAGTGGGATGGATTGGATCACTCGAGCCCGAAAGCACTGTTCAGGATGCAGCTCTGCTCACTCTCAGACCACACAACCACCCACGTAGGAACAGTGTTTAAGGGCGTCCATTCTCTCGACTAATGCAATGAAATTGCTTTGGATTCTGGCTTCCACGCATCAGACATACGGACGGTTTGTGGCTCTCGCATAGGCAGGAAAATGGGAGACCGTGTTGTTTTTTTCTTTTTCTTTGTTCACAGCTTAGACCTGTTGCAGCTCATGATATTCATAGACTATGTATAAAAAAACAAAGAAGCAATTTTTGACAGAGTATACCTTTGGTTGTGGCCAGACTAGTCTGTGTCTCTGTCAGAATACTGGCGACTAGGCGTAATAGTCTTCATGTAGAGACGCGAAAACCTAAAGCTGAATGAAGTGAAAGCCTTAGGTCTAGACTGCCACGGATAATATGCTCCAATATTGTTCAAAAATGCATTTTTGAATGGAAACAGTTGGCTAAAAAAACGTTTAAATTAAAGTACGTTACCGCACCACTAATTTCAGAGATTCCTGCTAAAAGTCTCGTTGTTGTGGACTATATATGAACACCAATGTGGTATACCTTTTCTAACACAGACTCTAAACCACCATAGAGAATACGGCACAGTTAATAATGTCGCCAATAGGGTGTTCCTCAAAAATGCATTTTTGAATGAATAAAACTGTCTTGCAGTTTAACACAATAAACAATACTTTACCACACCAAATAATCCCAGCTATTGATGCTGAAAGATAGTCTGAACTATATGAACACCAATGTGGTATATGTTTTTTTGTTTTTTCTTTTCAAACACAAGATTCAATTTTGCACAAAATACTCTTCCTAAATCCCAAATACACATGAAAACAAGCAGTTGAACTGTTTCCTAAAGGTTACTAAAGATAATATGTAAAATTGTGCAGAAAGAAATGTTCTAACCAACGCAGTTTATTCTGCCAGAAAGAGTTTTCACATACTGAAGCGATGCTTTTCCAGAAAACCATCTTCCGAAATCATAACTGGGTACAAGGTCGACTAAACTGTTATGAGTTTTAAAAAAAAAAAAAAGAGAAGAGGGATTCGGGGAACATATCTGTTGGGATAATTTAGTGAGATTATTCTAATCTGCCCTGTAATGACCTCACCACTTTCTGCTAACACACAGAAACATAGAGAGGCTTTTTTTCTTCTTCTTTTCTTCACATCAACACAAGGCACAAAACCGAGAATGGACATGGTACAACGTAAGACCACAAACATGATAGAAATACTAGATCTAGAAACAGATGTTTGTGCCCTGCCGCAGCACGGCGGCCTGATGGGAAAGGTCACAGCCAGCGTGCCCTGTTCACACTCCTACCTCCTCACTGATCGTCATACATATCTTAATACCTATAATTCATTATTGATCTACTTTGCTGTGGGCAAGGCTTTGTGGGAGTCAAAACGTTCAGTATGGCAAGCCATTTTCTCACTTAAAAAAATAAAAATCTAGACTGGATGTCCATTTGTGATATCTGCAACGCCCATTTTCGCTTGGTCGTGATATCTGCAACGCCCATTTCGCCTAGTCGTGATATCTGCAACGCCCATTTACCTAGTTGTGATATCTGCAACGCCCATTTACCTAGTCGTGATATCTGCAACGCCCATTTACCTAGTTGTGATATCTGCAACGCCCATTGCGCCTAGTTGTGATATCTGCAACGCCCATTTACCTAGTTGTGATATCTGCAACGCCCATTTACCTAGTCGTGATATCTGCAACGCCCATTTACCTAGTTGTGATATCTGCAACGCCCATTGCGCCTAGTTGTGATATCTGCAACGCCCATTGCGCCTAGTTGTGATATCTGCAACGCCCATTTACCTAGTTGTGATATCTGCAACGCCCATTGCGCCTAGTTGTGATATCTGCAACGCCCATTGCGCCTAGTTGTGATATCTGCAACACCCATTTACCTAGTCGTGATATCTGCAACGCCCATTTACCTAGTCGTGATATCTGCAACGCCCATTTACCTAGTCGTGATATCTGCAACGCCCATTTACCTAGTCGTGATATCTGCAACGCCCATTTACCTAGTTGTGATATCTGCAACGCCCATTTACCTAGTCGTGATATCTGCAACGCCCATTTACCTAGTTGTGATATCTGCAACGCCCATTTACCTAGTTGTGATATCTGCAACACCCATTTACCTAGTCGTGATATCTGCAACGCCCATTTACCTAGTCGTGATATCTGCAACGCCCATTTACCTAGTCGTGATATCTGCAACGCCCATTTACCTAGTCGTGATATCTGCAACGCCCATTTACTTAGTTGTGATATCTGCAACGCCCATTTACTTAGTCGTGATATCTGCAACGCCCATTTACCTAGTTGTGATATCTGCAACGCCCATTTCGCCTAGTTGTGATATCTGCAACGCCCATTGCGCCTAGTCGTGATATCTGCAACGCCCATTTACCTAGTTGTGATATCTGCAACGCCCATTTACCTAGTCGTGATATCTGCAACGCCCATTTACCTAGTTGTGATATCTGCAACGCCCATTTACCTAGTTGTGATATCTGCAACGCCCATTGCGCCTAGTTGTGATATCTGCAACGCCCATTTACCTAGTCGTGATATCTGCAACGCCCATTTACCTAGTTGTGATATCTGCAACGCCCATTGCGCCTAGTTGTGATATCTGCAACGCCCATTTACCTAGTCGTGATATCTGCAACGCCCATTTACCTAGTTGTGATATCTGCAACGCCCATTGCGCCTAGTTGTGATATCTGCAACGCCCATTGCGCCTAGTTGTGATATCTGCAACGCCCATTGCGCCTAGTCGTGATATCTGCAACGCCCATTTACCTAGTTGTGATATCTGCAACGCCCATTGCGCCTAGTTGTGATATCTGCAACGCCCATTGCGCCTAGTCGTGATATCTGCAACGCCCATTTTCGCTTGGTCGTGATATCTGCAACGCCCATTTACCTAGTTGTGATATCTGCAACGCCCATTTCGCCTAGTCGTGATATCTGCAACGCCCATTTACCTAGTTGTGATATCTGCAACGCCCATTGCGCCTAGTTGTGATATCTGCAACGCCCATTTACCTAGTCGTGATATCTGCAACGCCCATTTACCTAGTTGTGATATCTGCAACGCCCATTGCGCCTAGTTGTGATATCTGCAACGCCCATTGCGCCTAGTTGTGATATCTGCAACGCCCATTGCGCCTAGTCGTGATATCTGCAACGCCCATTTACCTAGTTGTGATATCTGCAACGCCCATTGCGCCTAGTTGTGATATCTGCAACGCCCATTTACCTAGTTGTGATATCTGCAACGCCCATTTACCTAGTTGTGATATCTGCAACGCCCATTGCGCCTAGTTGTGATATCTGCAACGCCCATTGCGCCTAGTTGTGATATCTGCAACGCCCATTGCGCCTAGTCGTGATATCTGCAACGCCCATTTACCTAGTTGTGATATCTGCAACGCCCATTGCGCCTAGTCGTGATATCTGCAACGCCCATTTTCGCTTGGTCGTGATATCTGCAACGCCCATTTACCTAGTTGTGATATCTGCAACGCCCATTTACCTAGTTGTGATATCTGCAACGCCCATTTACCTAGTTGTGATATCTGCAACGCCCATTTACCTAGTTGTGATATCTGCAACGCCCATTTACCTAGTCGTGATATCTGCAACGCCCATTGCGCCTAGTTGTGATATCTGCAACGCCCATTTACCTAGTCGTGATATCTGCAACGCCCATTTACCTAGTTGTGATATCTGCAACGCCCATTGCGCCTAGTCGTGATATCTGCAACGCCCATTGCGGCTGGTCGCAATCTAATTCCAACACATCCTCACACCAATGTGTCGAATAACTTAATTCCAGATATTTCAAACTCGGCTAACAGAAGTTTAAACGGCTTGCCGTAGTTTAAATGTCTTTGAACGTCGTCGCCGAGACGGGAAGCCGAACTATATCACATCCGAGATAAAGGAACGGAGGCCGGGGGAGGGGGGGGGCACGTGATTTCATATCGAAATGAGCCCCGAGGGCTTCTTCACTTCCTAGCGCTGGATACCCGTGGATCGAACCGTTTGGATTCGACCACCGATGAACGATTTCCTGCCTTTCACTGCCAGAGGGAAACAGCGCACCTCCTTTCACGGTGTGTTATGACGCGACTTTAAGGCAAAATTGATATTTCGGTCTGCGCGTGGCGAGCCTCGTTGGGATTGCTGAAAAAAAACAACAACCACGGTCTGTAAAAAAACGTCCCAAACGGCGGAATCGTCCTTCAGCTCTTCATTAGCGTTTGAATCTTGATGAATGCACTAACTAGCTTTGTCAGATTGTCTGTAATGGGTTTTTATTATGCAAGCACAACACTGATGGTACTGGACAAAGGCAGAATTAGTAAGAACAGATCAACAGTCCGAGCTAGTGGGTTTGGATTTCGTGAGTATATTTTGGTCATGGAGAGAACAGTCCAGAGTTGTCAATTTAGGTTATTAAAATGTTATATTATGTAGCATCTGTATAATCAGTCTTATTATTTCACTCTCTTTTATAGACATTTTAGTTTCCATGGCCATCAAAAACCTCCCGTAACAGTTTTTGCTTTGCAAGCATAAAAAAAAAATAAAAAAAGGTGAGATAATTCAAAGAACTTATAATAACAATAATAAAAAGGCGTTATAGAGCTGTCATTTACTATGGGAGGCCCCGTCATTGTCTTGCATGCGTCTCAACACCTACGAATTCACCTTCTTTTTTTTGGTTTAATCTCCGGGAAAAACAATTGAAAGAAAATTAAAAAGAAAATCCTGGATTCACGGACATGTCATCCCTGTTACTCGTTAGCAGAATGTCAATCGTCTAAATGTAAGTTAGTCAAAGCAGCATATCTTTTTTTGTATATATGTGATTTGTTCTCCACGTTATCCATTCACACCCGAGTCATACATACCGACAACAGCAACAACATCGTATGAGGAAATGTAACTTGGGGGGGGGGGGGGGGGGGGTGGAAATGGGGGTTACGATGTGTTCGTACACACACACATATATATTTATATATATAGATTGTTCTTTAAATGTGACCCATTAGTAAGAGGTGCTCTTAAATGACCGCTTGAAAACATCTCAGTGCTGCCACCAAATAAATAAATACATCATTCACCCCCCCCCCCCCCCCCCCCCCCCCCCCCCCCCCCCCCCCCCCCCCCCCCCCCCCCTCCCGTGAGCACATGCCTCTACCTAGACAACGAGTTGGGACTACAATGTTAAACATTATATTCTTGAGGGAACCCGCGGAACCGTAGAGGAAACCGTGGAGCTGTTGTTGAAGACCTCGTGAGGGTCACCGGAGGTAGTAGATCATGCCTCAGTTCATGCAGGAGGTAACAAGTGTCAGTCACTCTCGGCACCGCTTGTTTGAGGATGAACGGGGTGGGTCCAAAAGAAACACCGGCAGACTGTCACAACGTCCTGAAGGGGGAGGGTTGGGGGGGGGGGGGGGTCCTCCTCCAAAGAGTTCATGGAGCAGCAGGTTCTGGAGGACGATTTGAGGGAGCCAGAGAGTCCAGTTGGAGGGGTTAGGGGGGGATGGTGGTGGGGGTGTCAGAAGCAATAATGCAGTCTTACAAGAAAGGCAAGCTGATCCGTACGGTAGCAGTTCGTCCAGTCGGAGCATCGGCCTCGAAATCCAGAGAGCCAAAAAAAAAAAGTTTGACCCCTTTTTATTTTCTTTTTCTTTTTTTTTTTGCAATCAGCTTCATGTTTTTTTTTTTTTTTTTTTTTTTTTGTTTTTCTTCCACCACCTCTGGACACCAACAGGAGGTGGAAAGAGAGTCCTGTGAGAGAGAGAGAGAGAGAGAGAGAGAGAGAGAGAAACATGTGTAAAGTTTCAGAGCTCCAGGATTCACATTTTTAAATCCCCCCCCCCCCAAAAAAAAAAAACTTTGGGTGCGTGGAATCTCACCAATTACGCCGAAGGGCAGAAGCGTCATTACACTATTTCAATGACGTTCAACATGTTTCTGCAATTGGACAGAAAAGAGAAATAAATGTCAGACAGTGGACCCACAAGACTCTTTAAACTCTCAGCTGTCGATTCTACGCTCCATTTCTTCAAATATGAGTTCAACTTGGACATCTGTGGAGTGAAGAGTTCACTTCTTTTCCAGCAGGTATCAAGAAAAAAATAGGTATATTATTATTTGAACCGTCATAGCCATATGAAAAGGTGAAGCCTGTTAAGAGGGGTACAACTGTGATGTTGTATTGTGGGGGACCTCAAAACAGACGGGTCGAGTTCCCCCAAAGAAAACGCTGGATACATCAATACCCATAATGCAACTGAGTAGCATATTTATTTAGGCTCCCCCCTGCTGAATGGCCAATTTCCAAATATTTTCCTTTGCGTATTTTCATTTATTTTTTGAAGGCCCGAGCTCAAAACACCCCGATGACATCATCGGAGACATATCCACTGTTGGAAGAGTGTTACTATTAAAATAAAGTTCTGCTAGGCATCTTACCTCCGAACAAGTTGTAATTCACATGGACTTTATTTTCTCTGGAGATATTATATATATATATATATAAGAAAAGAACGGCTCACTCACTTTTCTGTTATTTCAGCATCTAGCGGTGGCGCAGTCACTTCTGTTCCCGTGAAGAGTCCACGTTCTCCAGGGTTCTGTTGAAGATCCTCCTCGTTCCTACACGATCGGACCTGTTTTTTGGGGAAATAATTATTAAGTCTTGAAGAAAAAAAAATCTCGGGTCTACAAAGTCTGCACATCCTGCACAGGAAAAGGCTGAAGCGGTGTCTCCGGTACAATAAAACAGGCGCCTTAACAAAAAAAGTCATGTTGTCGCGTAGTAACAAGGAGGGGGGGGGTCAAAGGTCAGCTCACCTTCCACACGAGCAGGAATACGAGAGCTAGGAGGGGAATGAACAGTAAGGAGAGAAGGCTTCGCTCCACCACCTCAGTCAGGGCGCTCGTTTCATAATCTGGTGACAGAAAAAAAGAGGGCATAAAAAACTCAACATCACTTCCTCCCCTCTGACTCTTTAAATCGCTAAAAACAAATCACATTGCAAGAGACTTTTTAAATAGTTTTATGGATTAGAATAGACCCAGACATGTGATTTTTGGTTTTTTTTTTCACGCATTCTAGTGCCTTGTCTATATTTCCACAATTAATCACACTGGTATGAATCTCACGTTAGTCCAGATGTCACGTGCACACGTGTTATTATATTGTTATTTAGTGTTATTACTCATATTGGAGTTGAGCGCCGAAAAAAAAACCTAGTGTCAAACAAAAATACAAAAGAAAGAAAAATGGTTAATTCAATCATCTAAAACATCTGAGAGAAAGAAACACGTGTTTGAGTGGAGGGGGAAACTTTGATGACCCGTGTTCTTGAAATCTTATTCGTGCCCTAAAATGAACGCTATCTCTCATCAGTCGTTTCCCATCTTAAATGTACATCTTTGCGAATCTCAATGCAAATAATTAACATTCTTTTTTTTTTTTAAAAAGGAGGAAAAAAAGCCGCCGCGCAAGATAAGACGCGCGCGAGAGACGCGGTGAGGAATTTGCAACCGCAGAGCATCATTACTCAAGTGACAGCCGCTCCGTGGGAAACGGGGCCGACTTTGATGTAGAATGTGGCAAAATAACGCCGCCGGGCGAAAAAAGCTGCCGCGTTGACACGCCAGCTGGGCCAGTTTTCATGCCACCAGAACACAGAAAAATAATAATAAAACCTACGTGGTTTGCAGCCCGTTGCACACTCGGTGTCTTTACTGCTGGACGGTGGTGATACTAGAGGGGGGGGGGAAAGGAGAGGAGTTAGTGAGTGCCGTATGGTGAAACCATTTCATTGTCAGGTGCTAAAAAGTCGACTCAACGGTGCCTTTTTCACACACACACACACACACACACACACACACACATACACCACTCGGTCCAAGTTCTTGGGAAGATTGGAAGATTGCTCTGTAATCGACACGTACGCAATCGGGTTTCGGGCCCTCCCTTTTCTTCCCTCTTCCCATGCGCCACCTGGGGGACGCCCCCCCTTGGCCGGCCCCCGTGACTCAGCCCCCCCCCCCCCCCCCCCCCGTGACTCAATGGGGCGAGATTTTTTTTATCTCGTAAAGTTCTTGTGAAGAAAATAATGGGCTTTCCTGGACTGAAAGCTTCTGGATGTGGCCACTAGAGATCTGTCCTAAATGGAGCCCGCTCACAATACACCGAAGAGGGCGGCGGCGGCGGCGGCGGCGGCGGCGGCGGCGGAGAGGGGGAGGAGGGGAGGTGTTTACGGGCAGAGGTCAACTGGAATGTCCCTCGTTTTGAGTTTGTAGACCGGCTCATAAATAATGAGCGTGACCTAAATCGTCAACTCGGGACAGTAAATCACTTGAAAAGGTCCGTCTGAGTCCCCAAACCGGTCGCACCTCGGCGTCTTTTTTCAGGACTTTCACCTCGGCCTACATTAGAGGAACGGAATTTCGGGCGGCCGCGCGGTTCTGCACCCGGCAAAAAACTCTCGTTAACCGGAGAACTGCTGCGGAGAAAAAGGCTCTTTCCAGAGCTGGTGTTGGGTTTTGTCCATTCTGGGCTACTGTAGAAACATGGCGGTGCAACCGATGTCGATATAAACGCCTCATAGCTAACGCAAACACCACAAATAGAGCCATCTATGTCCTTCGTGTACCTAAAAAAACCCAAAAGAGAAAAGCATGTTCTCGTGAGCAACAGATTGCAGAGGTTTTGAGATATTCACATCGGTCATGTGTACCTGCAGACCTCGATGTAAATACTTTTTCCGGAAAGCAACCCCCCCTTCCCAAAAAAAAAAAGTCTTGAGCAGCGAGCGTCATCATTTACGTGAAAAATAAATACAGCCATATCCCACTTATCGGCACCATGTAGATGCGACTGTTGACGTTGAGTCTCCGCCCCTCCCGATGCCGCATGAGGGGAGAAATCCACACTGGAGAGTCTCTGCCAGAGAAAGCTTGGACTGCCTGTTATCTTCGCCCAGTCTTGTTATTTTATTGTAGCGTCCCGCGGCTTTCCACCACACACCAGATGGGCTCGGTGTTTGGGAGTCACCGCGGGGATGAAACGCGTCAAACTACTCGGCTAACGTCTTGAAGATTAGACATGTTTCGCAAAAGGTTGATTCTCCACGAGTCAGGAATTCCAGCTGCGTCTTATTTTTGTTTTAACCGTGAGCTTGTCTCAGCCAACCTCAACCTTGTCGTCCCCCCCCCCCCTTGCTCAAATAAAAACAAACTGTCTGCACAGTTTAGAGCCGATTTTGGTTTTTAAAACCCAAAAGGTGATCCAACGCGCAGACGAAACGAGCGTCTATGAATCCCAACTGGCTTGTATTGCACATTAAAGTTGGAAAAAATATTCACAACAAAAGTGACTGCGTTGGAAGTGGATCAGCAGCTGATTGTGGAAAGAGGCCAAGGGGTTAACAGCGCCGCCAGCAACTAAAACCTGCTCTTCCCCGGGGGGCTGCAGCCACCAACAAGTCTGCACCGCAGTCCATCCATCCATGAAACCAAGCTGCAAGCGCTCCGAAGGGTCGCGAGGAACGGCCATTGTTCTCAAAGGTAGAACGTTCCTCACGGCCAGAAGACTTTTGACCGTCGATCCGCAGCTGATTGATTGATTCTAGACGAGCTACCGTACGATCTCTACAGCCTTCGGTCTGGGCAATATGGAGATGATCAAATATCAGAATACCTTTCGAATACCTTTGACTCCTGCAAAGAATTGAACGTCTAGAATGGGAATATTACATTATTTTACTGTAACGGAGCCTTTGAAACAAGGAGAAGACTAGAATCGTGTTGCGTCTGATCCATATTGGTATAAAAAAAGCTACAAAAGAAAAAAAAATGTAAGACGGGTCCAACAAGTTGTTGTAGAGCCCACTCTCTTTATGGACCGCGCAATGAAAATGATTCATTTTGAAGGATATCAATGATGATGATTAATCATTTGATATCCCCGACATGCTAAAGTTGCCAAAAACTTCAAACTCAAAGAGCGAGTTGACGCATATGATTACACATCGCACACGAATGCAACATTCACCATTTAAATATTCTTCCGTCGTTGCTGTGTACGGTGTTGTGGGACAGGGAGGAGGATCACAGTCATCCGAATCTTCTTTATTCTGTGCAGCTATAAGGAAGTCTTTGACGAAGTCAAAGTAGTGCCCCGTCTGCCACCTCTCTTCCCTGTAGTGGCACTCGAAATCATACATGATGGGCTCCTGTGGAGACACGGGTACAAACAAAGAGACGCCTCCACATTAGTCACGTCTTCTTCCTGTAATCATTAATAATAACACAAACTCACCAACTGGTTATAGAACTCTAGGGTCATGATTGTGTGTGAGGGCTGGCGTTATAGTATTGCAGGGTATATAGGTTTATAACCTAACGAGAAAGTACTTAAGGTCAGTGTACTACTAGCTTCTCAGGCTTCAGCCACGCTCCTACGGTTTCGTTTTAAGGGGTGTAGCTTTTGCTGTGTTTTGCGTCTAGTGTCCACACTACTCCTGCATTTTAACCCCCCCCCCCCCCAAAAAACAGTTATTTGAAAACGCGACCGACTGAGAACGTACACAAAACGCCCCTTTTTCTTATCGGTGCTTATCTTGTCTACTATTGCGACGTTCACATAGAAACTGTAAACGAACAAAAGCATAAATGTTCTCACGTCAGAGCCACGAGAATAGACAGAAAGCGACAAAACCGAGGGAATGAGCTAATGCGTGAGTCATAATCTAGTAAAGCTTTGATTTGTAAGTGTTCATTATCGGTCAAAAGTACTTTTTGTGTGTGAGAGATAAAGTAAGACCTGCAGTTTTTTTTCCCACGAAATTTGTCTGTGAGTTTATTTAGGAAGATTATAAACTGAGGAGCTTAAGTCATGCCAGACTTGTTTTCAGGCATGTGAGTGTGGACGTCTCCCTCGATGAAACGGTGCTGAAACAGTGTTTTAAAACGAAAGCCTTTAATGTGGCTGTAGCCTCATAAAGCCAAAGTCTGTGTATTTGCCCCTCAGGGGATCTATTTAAGACCTTAACACCTCTAGCTGCTGAAACGGACGCCAATTTATGGATTCCAGCTTTTCACATTGATCTCAAAGCAACAAAGTAGTTTCAAACACCCCCCAAATGTGTCCTCGGCACATCGGTTTTTCATCTCTTTATTGGACACGTTATCAAGTAAGCAATGTGAACTCACCAAAGACCCCATGTTGAGCCGCAGTTCTTGGAGCATTTGGATGAATATGCTAATATCTTTTCTGTTGGATGAAATGTTTCCAAACTTATGCGCTAAATCTTGTAAACTCTCCTCCAAGTAGAAGACGTTTAATTTTACCCAACACATGCCTCCCTGGAAGAAAAAAGAGCAGAGGTATGGCATTAATTAATAATTGAATGCATCCAGTGTGAGCTAATCAGGTTCAAACAACGGCAACAAAGAAGCTGTGAATAGACTGCATAGCTAGCAAAGTCTAATAATCCTCCCATTCAGATGTTACTGTCACAGTTAAGACTCCACTTGGCCGATAATATAATACAATATTTACACTGTACATTAAATATAAGGTCAGCCAAAGTTCGGCGGGGAAAAGGTAACCAGAGGTTCTGGCCAGCATGAGGTAATGTTACGGTATGCCACGGCATCTTACCTCTTCTTTTGTAACGTAGTGTACAGGAATTCTGTAATCTTTGGGAATATTTTGTCTCTGTAAAAAAAGAAGAAAAGAAAGCGAAAAAAACCCATTAAATTGCAGACAAAATTGCATTTCCATTTCTAAATAACAGCGAAACTGAATTTGGAATTGAAAAAGAACTTCAGACGAATAACGAACTTGAGTTAATGCAAGTTCTCTTAATTATTTGCCAATACAGGACCAACAAAAAAAGTCTTTTGTTCCATCATGAAAAGGAGAATGAATGGACTCGTACAAACATAATCCTTCTCAATCATCACTTATACCTACTAGAAGGCTACAGAGGAATACCGAGAAGACTTGATTAACAAGATGTTTTTAAAGCTCCGTAGCCTTTATTCATGTGGACTTTGCCAATAATGCAGATGGCAAGAATATGGATTTTAACATTATACATCCTTCCAGATACATAATTGGTTTAGTAGCGACTACTTATGATCTGATAGTTACTCATTGCATGGTAAAGTGATGGTCAAGCATAAATATATGTGATAGGCCTTATGGGCTTCATCTGGAAATGTACTGAATTACATCGTCGCTCTTACCAAAATAGAGAGTCTAGAGATGTCATCTGTCACCGGGTTGACGTCAAATTTACTCGAATGTACCCCAAGCGTGATGAACAGCAGTATATGGACACAGACGCGTATCCAAATCTGCAGATCAAAACACAACACAAGACAAATTGACAATTAGTCGCATCCTCTCAACACAATGAAGAACAACACATGACGGGATTGAGCCTTCGACTCATTGTGACCGGCATGGCGACTACAACAACAACAAACGCTGTCAATCACCCGCCCGGCGTTGGCTTACGAAGCCATGACAATTCCTGTGAAGCAAGTCATTCGGCGTGCAAAGGCGAAGCCATCTTTGCCTTGTACACCATGTAGTCTACAATGTCAACACGCTACTTATTTGTGGGGCGACTGTGGCCTGAATCTAACTAAACTGCAGCTGCTTCACAGTGAGGAAGGCGCGTAAAATGACACAAAATGCATTCCCTTAAAAATGGCCAGCCACTTGCACGCCTTCCCGTGAGGTTAGGTCAAAATCACAGATTTGCGCAAGCGACGCTGCAATGATATCCACAAAAAAAAGGACTTTGAACAGAAACAATAAAAAAATCCAACCATGTCTGATGAATAATAGTTTGGATGATATGGTGATTACATTCGCCCCCGCCCCCCCATGGCCCAGCCTTGTGCACATCCTTGCAAAGCAGCCTCTTCCTCTGTTGCGCAAGTCGTCAATAAACAGCGATTTTATCGCAACTTCGAAGGAATAGCTGGCAATAAAAAAAGAGTAAGAGTCCACAGTACTGACTCATTGTCTCTGTTGAAGACACACTCGTATTTCACAAGCACGCACACCGTCATATCACACCAGCATTGTAAAAGAATTGAATTATATTCTTTACGTTGTGTTTTTTGTATGAACCGACCTTCAGATCGGGGTCCGTCCTAAATTATTGTTCAGATTTAAAAAAATCTGTAGCCACTCAAAAAAAAACCAATCAAACATTACAGAATGTAATGACACTTTTAAACTTCTGCAGTGCAAACCAATGCAAGTTTTGAATGTGAAGACACAATTACCCTTTAGATTGTTACTATTAACATAACCAATGTTTTCAATGCACTCGAGGGTCCCAGTAATGCATGACTGAGTCGGCATTGAGCAACAGCAGGAACCGAAGCAGCTAAATGGAATGCAGCCATTATTCATTAGATTATTTACACCTGTGCTTTCCCTGCTGCGACATGTCAAAATGTTTTCTGCAAAACCAAAAAAAAAAGGCCTTTTGTACTTTAAGGGAATTCTGAGCTGGGAAACAAACAGCGCTAACTGCTGATTGTGGACACGCGGGTTCTGTTGATAGACGGGTATGAAATATGGACGCGGGTTCGGTGGCGCCTGAAGTGGTCGGACCGGCATTTATTTGACTTTTGCTGGCATGCTGCTCGCTCGCTGCAGAGCTTCAGGCCGTGAGAAAGGTACACTTTCAAAACAGCCGACGGATCGTGTCGCAACACGCCGTTGTTGTGACACATAGGTTGCGACAGAACTATTCAATTTCAAATCCACATAAGCGGAGATGTCTGACAGGCGAGATTTATACTTGGGAGAAATGATAAGACGGTTGTCTGTATTTGCGTTTGTTCCACCGCCAGCGTTGCCCGAGGACAGACAATAGACATCTTAAGGGTCATGACCCTTAAAATCAATCAATAGGCAAACGAGTATTGAGAGGAACGGTGAATTTCAGCTACTTGCAGAACGAACGTCCGGGTAGGAGCCATCGCCGTGGCTACACGTGTCTTTTCAATGCGTGTGCGAGTCCGCGCCGGACACTTCAATTGCTGTGATTTTTCGTGGTTGAAGTAGCGGCTGTAAAATGGGAGATAAACATAAAATTTCCTCCTGAATATTCAAACTTTTTACTACTGATTCTCCCTCCCCCGCAATATGAGTAAACATGTTTAATTGAAGAACAGCGGCTAACGAAGCTCCGCTAATTCGGTAATGGACAATTCAGATAAAAGACAAGTGTAACCACGGCGTGTGACGGTATCTCAGCGTCTTTGACAACCGTCCTTTTTCTGAAAGGTTGAAAGATGTGCGAGATGGGTGTTGCAGTTCTGCATGAAGCCTTTAAGCTATCCTCTGCACCCTTTGACCTCTGGTAATACCACGGACCACGTGCGTGGTGACAATATTGCACAAGCACATATTGACGGTTGATGATGATGATAATGCAAATGAAGCACCAACAAAAGGCATCGAGGGAGACCGCTGGATGTAAAACAATGCAGGAATCGAGAAGAACATGAACAAATCACACGCTTGTTGCACAGTAATATTTGTTGAACACAACACTTTTGTTTGTTAAAAAAGAACACTGCAACTTTTAAGGTATTTCACTGCCTAATGGAGCTGCAACGGCTTACCGTACATTAACAGTCGCCATTCGGTTGGCTGACCTCCTTCCTCTTCCCTGTGCCAGTCTGACCATATTACGCAACGGGGCTCCAATTCTCCTCTTAATAGCGATTAGGGCCAGCCGGGGCCTAACCCAAAAACAATTCAGCAACCTTGAAAGTGGACCTCCTCGTTGGCGAATAAAAAGCTTTAGAGTGTTATACAAACAGGGATAACAAGCTGAGCTACGTCTAATCTCGAGGTACCTCAACCAGTACAACAGCATTTCGTCCTGTAGTTTATTCAAGAATTTTTTTGTGACCACGCGTGTGCTGTTTTTTTTTTCTCGCAACGGCTTCTCGTTCACGGTAACATTCAGACTTTTATTTTCTGGCCATTCGGATCGCTCATTGTCAAAAATCTTCCAAGGCTCTAGAGAGTCCGCCGCCCACCTTCCTCCTGCTACTGCACACAACAGGAAGACAACGGAGCGGCGATCCATCAACGGCAAGGAGAAAAAAAGGCCGAAGGGGGAAAAAAGAGGCGGCATGTAAAAATGGGATGTAATTAGATTCCAGCGAGCTTCTGCTGCTCGCTAAAAACCAATCGTCTTTCAATGGCAGACAGGGACGATAGGAGATTAGTGGAAGACAAATGCGTGGGGTGGGGTTGGGGTAGCTGGTAATCCATCAGCGACGCTTTGCCCTCTTTTGCATGTCGTGAATCACGTGTAAAGTGGACGACATCGGAGAAGCTCCAGATGCAACGACAGTCAGGCCACTTAGGGACGAGTTGTGTAGCAAAAGGGTTCGGATCTTTGTCCTCGCCAAAAGAAAACATGTGGGGGCACTTTCTGCAACTCAAGGACTTCCAGACGCGAACAGTCACAAAACGATCTCAAGAGATATCCCAACTGACTGAAAGTGAACCCTGTTTTTTTGTGTCCTTTTAAAGCCCGACTGGTTTGCTTTCAGTAACTGTGACGCACACAGGATCGTTTCACCGCTACGCTATCTGGTTTCACTACGTGGGAATTTTAATCGACACCCGTCTATCTGCACCACGTGGTTCCACCTTTGCAAAGTTTGTTTTTAAAAGGATGATTCAGTAGGTGGTGGCCACCACAGACAACAAATGAAAAGATATCCTTTTCAGATAGGCAAGTCAAATCAAATCCCCTGAGATTTTCTTTATAATAACAACCACCATGCTAATCTGGTTTGGACAGAATCCAGTGCAGAAGGGTTTGAAACACACTCAGAAAACCTGGGAGAGCGTCGGCAATCGCTGTTCCCGTTTACCGCATTGTTACAAGTCGGCCCCACAATGTCCGGCGATTGTTTTCTTTAAATTTATTTTACAGAAAACACGTTCCACAAAACCACATGCAAAGACTTAGAGAGGACCGATGTGCGACGCCAGTGATGCCGGGTGCAGAACAGCTGCAAGCGTGCTTGGCTGGGAGCATCGCACTCGCCATTCTGCCGCCATTGATTCTTTCAAAAACGATCATCCCTGTGGTTTCTTTTGGTGAGAGAGCAAGTGGGGCCACGTAAACACCGCAGTATACACAGCAGCAACGCGTGGTACAGGAGATTCCCACAGTCTTTACGAGACGCATTCATGGCCCGTAAAACAAGCGAGCCGACGCCACCGACGTTAGGGAAAAGTCACCGCGCAACAAGTCGAGGGATGTCGCTGATCCTGATGTAGGGCTACAACATGTCTGACTGCAGGAATCCCAGTTCTTGCCACCATGTAATTAATGGTTTATTTGCTTCAAGGCTGATTTGTACTCCAGATTTTGTGGAAATGCATTAATGTGAATGTTGACAGACGAGCTGAGGGACCGAAATATTTAACTGCTTAAGACGTATCCGATAAGCAGTTGAACATTGTATTGGTCGGGAAGTTGTTTTGTCTCCTTTGGTGTTTCTGACACTGAGAATCTACAGTCTAGACGGCTCCTGCTGGACGTCGTAAGAGGTAGATTACGTAGCAAAACTAAGGTAACAAACAGCGGTCTCCTGGGTGAAAGTCCCGTGTTTGTTTGGTCTAAAATGCTCTAAAATGTTTTTTTTTGTTATTGGATTATTTTTTTCATATTTTGAGTAAACAATAGAAGCACATTAAGCTCCTAACAGCCTATATTTGTATATCAATCACAATTTAGTTTTTAGTCAAATGTAGTCTCCTACTTGATTTATCCATCGTTAATTCCAGCAGGAAATGAAATCGGACACTTTCTTAAAAAATATCCATGTAGTTTGTCACATACGTATGTATAGCTTGTAACTTGAAGACTATTCTTGTGTTGAATATTTCTTAAACCATATCCACACGACATCATTGCACTGTATTGTGATGCAGTACGAAACCCAAGAACCCAAATAAATCCTTCCCATCTTATCGCGAGCCGCCTTATCTCAACAATATCTCAGGGAAATAATGCTAGTGCAAAAACAAACTCATCTTGTCTCTACAAGTTCACAAAAAAAATGCTCATGAACTCCCAAACACGCAGCTTAGGCCAAACATATTAATAAACAGCGAAGGCTCCAGTGTGAACAGCGAGACGACTTCAACTCTCTAATTTTAATGCCTCCCCCATCCCCTCCCCCGACACTGTCGGAGTGACCTTGCAAGATTGAAGTCACAGCTGCACTGACAAGGGGAAAGAAATCATTCCCTCGTGCTGAAAAAGAAAAGAAAAGGAAGGCAAAGGACGACCTTCTGGACGGCACATGCTGCATTTTATGTACCCGGTCCGCCCCAACGAGGCATCTGGTTGATTGCATGTGGAAGCTGCATTATTGTTGCACCAGCTGATATCAAACCAAAAGGAAAAGGTCAGCTGCAACCCCTCCAAACTAAAAAAACCCTCTTATCCGTCATCATCAGGTGCATTAGTTACGCCTTCATCATATTGATGCTATAGATGATTACTACACCCCCCTCACTTTGAGCACGAGGTATCATTAGCTGAACACTGCGGGCCTCATGGCCCTCTTTACCACATAATCTCATAAAAGCATAAAGGAGGTCGCTTGCATGACATTAGTCCACACAGCCTGTTTTTTGTCAGATGGGTATGTTCATCCTAATCTTCTGTCCTCCCCGTCATTGTTTTGATGAGTTTCTCCATGCAACCGTAGCTCCCATGTGAGGATTAAAGCGTGGCAGATGATAACGGCCGTGCGAATGAAATACCGAAGCCGGCTGAAGCCTCCAGATGTTGGGGAGAGTTGATTCGAGCTGATTCAGGTTTGTTTTTCTTAGTTTTTTTGAGGGTGGTGGAGAAGGGGGGGTCCAAAATATCAAAACATTACTCTGCACATAGAAGGAGAACAATGTTTACCATTTAATGCTTATGACGCTGTTCATATCACGCGAGCCAACGTTAGCTATTGCTCCATGCTGCCTACTCACATGGGAAAAGAGAAAAATGTAATCCAGTTCCTCTCCCTCACCACATTGTTAAGGGTCAACAGCCAAGAACCGTAGCCACATGTCAATATTTAACATCTTAATGGATAAACTGCACAGAGATATTCAGGCATGAAGTCCACCGTGATAGGACTATAAAGACAAGCTGCATCATTAAAATGTTATTAGATAAAACATACATGAAAGTATTAAAAGTATGATTGGTTAAATGTTTTATCTTAAGACAAAAGAGGCCAAAAGAACAAAACCAACCGGACGGTACGCTACGTTTCCTTTTATGAAGCACCGGGAGTTCACTTTCTTCACGCGGAAATCAAATTAACATCTCGAGAGCTGTTCAGGAAACGAGATACACTTCCAGGTAGCGAGAGAGGAGCCAGACGCAATTCCGTGGCATCAAAAGTGGTTGAACAGGCACTCGCCTGACACGTGCGAGGGGGTGGTTGCTTCCTGGTTGATTTCGCTGCATCGCTAACGTGCTTTTGTTTTACTCCCAAGAATGATCGTATATATATATGTCACGAACCCGGTGATGACGATTGCGTCAAAATGTTTCCGAGTCCCTCACAAAGAGGGATACAATTAAAACCTCACCGTGATACCATTTGGTGAATGAATTAACCCCTGATTGTCTGGGCTTCTCTGTCTGGGCCCTGAATCCGAAAAAGTGAAAAACGGAATGAAAAACAAGAGTGTGTGTGACTTTTGAAGAATTCCAACAAAAAAAAAATGTTTGTACAGAGGCAATGTGACGGTCACGGTGCAACAACTCGATGGAAAAAAAACTAAAGAGATGATATCACATCCAAAGATGACCTCTTGAGTAAAAAGCCTAAAGGGGTCTGGAGGAGGAAAATGTGTTGGCCAGACGAGACCTTCTGGATCCAGTTCAATCAAACACACACATGATGGCGCCGGTCCCAAATCGCTGTTCTTCACCTAAACAACAGAGCCATTACTCATTTTAAGGGATGTGAGGGGCTCATCCAACAACAACACAAAAATATTAATGTTGGGGCGTTTCTTTGTGTCTCGGGGCACGTGGTTGCGGAGAAGAAAACAAGATCTTTTGGGTTCGTCTAATGAGACCAGACTTGGTTACGTCTTCGGGGGGGGAAAACGAGACGGGACACCATTTGTGCTGAACAATGTTCCAGGGATAAGGGCGTACTAAAGCCCCTTTTTAACCAAATAACATCAAAGTGATGGAGAGAGCTGGAGCGGATTAAAAAGGTACCAAATAACGAAAGGTACGGCGGCTTCAGAGAGGAGAACCGGTCTACATTACATTACATTACATGTCATTTAGCTGACGCTTTTATCCAAAGCGACTTACAATAAGTGCATTAAACCACGAGTCCAAACTCAGAACAACAAGAATCAAGCAAGTACAATTTCTTCAATAACGTTAAACTACAAAGTGCTATCAGTAAGAGACATTTAAGTGCTACTAAAGTGCTAAACAACAAAGTGCTATCGGTAAGGGACATTTAAGTGCTACTAGAGTGCTACTACGGCTCTACCTTCCCTATTCAAGGTATAGTCAAAAAAGATGTGTCTAGCGGCGATGTGTTCGAGGACACACGTACACACACGAGATTCACTTGTTTTTTTTAGGATTTGAACCAAGGAAGTGTCCTTTTGAGTTCTTGTTATTTAACTTTTCATGAAATGTTGTTGTTTGAGAACGGCGCCGCGGCTAAATCCGATTAGCGATATCGGAGACTTGAGTCACGACGTGTAATTGAAGAATCGCGTGTCATGTGAACTTTTTGTCTGCGTTAATACATTTAAAAAGGAAACTGCTGCTCGCAATTTAACCAAAATAAATTAAATTTCCATTTCATTTCGTTTTTTTTTTTTTTATTCATGTGATTTATTCGCGCACGTCAATACGCTTTTCGCGAACAGGCCTTTTGTACTTTAAGGGAATTCTGAGCTGGGAAACAAACAGCGCTAACTGCTGATTGTGGACACGCGGGTTCTGTTGATAGACGGGTATGAAATATGGACGCGGGTTCGGTGGCGCCTGAAGTGGTCGGACCGGCATTTATTTGACTTTTGCTGGCATGCTGCTCGCTCGCTGCAGAGCTTCAGGCCGTGAGAAAGGTACACTTTCAAAACAGCCGACGGATCGTGTCGCAACACGCCGTTGTTGTGACACATAGGTTGCGACAGAACTATTCAATTTCAAATCCACATAAGCGGAGATGTCTGACAGGCGAGATTTATACTTGGGAGAAATGATAAGACGGTTGTCTGTATTTGCGTTTGTTCCACCGCCAGCGTTGCCCGAGGACAGACAATAGACATCTTAAGGGTCATGACCCTTAAAATCAATCAATAGGCAAACGAGTATTGAGAGGAACGGTGAATTTCAGCTACTTGCAGAACGAACGTCCGGGTAGGAGCCATCGCCGTGGCTACACGTGTCTTTTCAATGCGTGTGCGAGTCCGCGCCGGACACTTCAATTGCTGTGATTTTTCGTGGTTGAAGTAGCGGCTGTAAAATGGGAGATAAACATAAAATTTCCTCCTGAATATTCAAACTTTTTACTACTGATTCTCCCTCCCCCGCAATATGAGTAAACATGTTTAATTGAAGAACAGCGGCTAACGAAGCTCCGCTAATTCGGTAATGGACAATTCAGATAAAAGACAAGTGTAACCACGGCGTGTGACGGTATCTCAGCGTCTTTGACAACCGTCCTTTTTCTGAAAGGTTGAAAGATGTGCGAGATGGGTGTTGCAGTTCTGCATGAAGCCTTTAAGCTATCCTCTGCACCCTTTGACCTCTGGTAATACCACGGACCACGTGCGTGGTGACAATATTGCACAAGCACATATTGACGGTTGATGATGATGATAATGCAAATGAAGCACCAACAAAAGGCATCGAGGGAGACCGCTGGATGTAAAACAATGCAGGAATCGAGAAGAACATGAACAAATCACACGCTTGTTGCACAGTAATATTTGTTGAACACAACACTTTTGTTTGTTAAAAAAGAACACTGCAACTTTTAAGGTATTTCACTGCCTAATGGAGCTGCAACGGCTTACCGTACATTAACAGTCGCCATTCGGTTGGCTGACCTCCTTCCTCTTCCCTGTGCCAGTCTGACCATATTACGCAACGGGGCTCCAATTCTCCTCTTAATAGCGATTAGGGCCAGCCGGGGCCTAACCCAAAAACAATTCAGCAACCTTGAAAGTGGACCTCCTCGTTGGCGAATAAAAAGCTTTAGAGTGTTATACAAACAGGGATAACAAGCTGAGCTACGTCTAATCTCGAGGTACCTCAACCAGTACAACAGCATTTCGTCCTGTAGTTTATTCAAGAATTTTTTTGTGACCACGCGTGTGCTGTTTTTTTTTTCTCGCAACGGCTTCTCGTTCACGGTAACATTCAGACTTTTATTTTCTGGCCATTCGGATCGCTCATTGTCAAAAATCTTCCAAGGCTCTAGAGAGTCCGCCGCCCACCTTCCTCCTGCTACTGCACACAACAGGAAGACAACGGAGCGGCGATCCATCAACGGCAAGGAGAAAAAAAAGGCCGAAGGGGGAAAAAAGAGGCGGCATGTAAAAATGGGATGTAATTAGATTCCAGCGAGCTTCTGCTGCTCGCTAAAAACCAATCGTCTTTCAATGGCAGACAGGGACGATAGGAGATTAGTGGAAGACAAATGCGTGGGGTGGGGTTGGGGTAGCTGGTAATCCATCAGCGACGCTTTGCCCTCTTTTGCATGTCGTGAATCACGTGTAAAGTGGACGACATCGGAGAAGCTCCAGATGCAACGACAGTCAGGCCACTTAGGGACGAGTTGTGTAGCAAAAGGGTTCGGATCTTTGTCCTCGCCAAAAGAAAACATGTGGGGGCACTTTCTGCAACTCAAGGACTTCCAGACGCGAACAGTCACAAAACGATCTCAAGAGATATCCCAACTGACTGAAAGTGAACCCTGTTTTTTTGTGTCCTTTTAAAGCCCGACTGGTTTGCTTTCAGTAACTGTGACGCACACAGGATCGTTTCACCGCTACGCTATCTGGTTTCACTACGTGGGAATTTTAATCGACACCCGTCTATCTGCACCACGTGGTTCCACCTTTGCAAAGTTTGTTTTTAAAAGGATGATTCAGTAGGTGGTGGCCACCACAGACAACAAATGAAAAGATATCCTTTTCAGATAGGCAAGTCAAATCAAATCCCCTGAGATTTTCTTTATAATAACAACCACCATGCTAATCTGGTTTGGACAGAATCCAGTGCAGAAGGGTTTGAAACACACTCAGAAAACCTGGGAGAGCGTCGGCAATCGCTGTTCCCGTTTACCGCATTGTTACAAGTCGGCCCCACAATGTCCGGCGATTGTTTTCTTTAAATTTATTTTACAGAAAACACGTTCCACAAAACCACATGCAAAGACTTAGAGAGGACCGATGTGCGACGCCAGTGATGCCGGGTGCAGAACAGCTGCAAGCGTGCTTGGCTGGGAGCATCGCACTCGCCATTCTGCCGCCATTGATTCTTTCAAAAACGATCATCCCTGTGGTTTCTTTTGGTGAGAGAGCAAGTGGGGCCACGTAAACACCGCAGTATACACAGCAGCAACGCGTGGTACAGGAGATTCCCACAGTCTTTACGAGACGCATTCATGGCCCGTAAAACAAGCGAGCCGACGCCACCGACGTTAGGGAAAAGTCACCGCGCAACAAGTCGAGGGATGTCGCTGATCCTGATGTAGGGCTACAACATGTCTGACTGCAGGAATCCCAGTTCTTGCCACCATGTAATTAATGGTTTATTTGCTTCAAGGCTGATTTGTACTCCAGATTTTGTGGAAATGCATTAATGTGAATGTTGACAGACGAGCTGAGGGACCGAAATATTTAACTGCTTAAGACGTATCCGATAAGCAGTTGAACATTGTATTGGTCGGGAAGTTGTTTTGTCTCCTTTGGTGTTTCTGACACTGAGAATCTACAGTCTAGACGGCTCCTGCTGGACGTCGTAAGAGGTAGATTACGTAGCAAAACTAAGGTAACAAACAGCGGTCTCCTGGGTGAAAGTCCCGTGTTTGTTTGGTCTAAAATGCTCTAAAATGTTTTTTTTGTTATTGGATTATTTTTTTCATATTTTGAGTAAACAATAGAAGCACATTAAGCTCCTAACAGCCTATATTTGTATATCAATCACAATTTAGTTTTTAGTCAAATGTAGTCTCCTACTTGATTTATCCATCGTTAATTCCAGCAGGAAATGAAATCGGACACTTTCTTAAAAAATATCCATGTAGTTTGTCACATACGTATGTATAGCTTGTAACTTGAAGACTATTCTTGTGTTGAATATTTCTTAAACCATATCCACACGACATCATTGCACTGTATTGTGATGCAGTACGAAACCCAAGAACCCAAATAAATCCTTCCCATCTTATCGCGAGCCGCCTTATCTCAACAATATCTCAGGGAAATAATGCTAGTGCAAAAACAAACTCATCTTGTCTCTACAAGTTCACAAAAAAATGCTCATGAACTCCCAAACACGCAGCTTAGGCCAAACATATTAATAAACAGCGAAGGCTCCAGTGTGAACAGCGAGACGACTTCAACTCTCTAATTTTAATGCCTCCCCCATCCCCTCCCCCGACACTGTCGGAGTGACCTTGCAAGATTGAAGTCACAGCTGCACTGACAAGGGGAAAGAAATCATTCCCTCGTGCTGAAAAAGAAAAGAAAAGGAAGGCAAAGGACGACCTTCTGGACGGCACATGCTGCATTTTATGTACCCGGTCCGCCCCAACGAGGCATCTGGTTGATTGCATGTGGAAGCTGCATTATTGTTGCACCAGCTGATATCAAACCAAAAGGAAAAGGTCAGCTGCAACCCCTCCAAACTAAAAAACCCTCTTATCCGTCATCATCAGGTGCATTAGTTACGCCTTCATCATATTGATGCTATAGATGATTACTACACCCCCCTCACTTTGAGCACGAGGTATCATTAGCTGAACACTGCGGGCCTCATGGCCCTCTTTACCACATAATCTCATAAAAGCATAAAGGAGGTCGCTTGCATGACATTAGTCCACACAGCCTGTTTTTTGTCAGATGGGTATGTTCATCCTAATCTTCTGTCCTCCCCGTCATTGTTTTGATGAGTTTCTCCATGCAACCGTAGCTCCCATGTGAGGATTAAAGCGTGGCAGATGATAACGGCCGTGCGAATGAAATACCGAAGCCGGCTGAAGCCTCCAGATGTTGGGGAGAGTTGATTCGAGCTGATTCAGGTTTGTTTTTCTTAGTTTTTTTGAGGGTGGTGGAGAAGGGGGGGTCCAAAATATCAAAACATTACTCTGCACATAGAAGGAGAACAATGTTTACCATTTAATGCTTATGACGCTGTTCATATCACGCGAGCCAACGTTAGCTATTGCTCCATGCTGCCTACTCACATGGGAAAAGAGAAAAATGTAATCCAGTTCCTCTCCCTCACCACATTGTTAAGGGTCAACAGCCAAGAACCGTAGCCACATGTCAATATTTAACATCTTAATGGATAAACTGCACAGAGATATTCAGGCATGAAGTCCACCGTGATAGGACTATAAAGACAAGCTGCATCATTAAAATGTTATTAGATAAAACATACATGAAAGTATTAAAAGTATGATTGGTTAAATGTTTTATCTTAAGACAAAAGAGGCCAAAAGAACAAAACCAACCGGACGGTACGCTACGTTTCCTTTTATGAAGCACCGGGAGTTCACTTTCTTCACGCGGAAATCAAATTAACATCTCGAGAGCTGTTCAGGAAACGAGATACACTTCCAGGTAGCGAGAGAGGAGCCAGACGCAATTCCGTGGCATCAAAAGTGGTTGAACAGGCACTCGCCTGACACGTGCGAGGGGGTGGTTGCTTCCTGGTTGATTTCGCTGCATCGCTAACGTGCTTTTGTTTTACTCCCAAGAATGATCGTATATATATATGTCACGAACCCGGTGATGACGATTGCGTCAAAATGTTTCCGAGTCCCTCACAAAGAGGGATACAATTAAAACCTCACCGTGATACCATTTGGTGAATGAATTAACCCCTGATTGTCTGGGCTTCTCTGTCTGGGCCCTGAATCCGAAAAAGTGAAAAACGGAATGAAAAACAAGAGTGTGTGTGACTTTTGAAGAATTCCAACAAAAAAAAATGTTTGTACAGAGGCAATGTGACGGTCACGGTGCAACAACTCGATGGAAAAAAAACTAAAGAGATGATATCACATCCAAAGATGACCTCTTGAGTAAAAAGCCTAAAGGGGTCTGGAGGAGGAAAATGTGTTGGCCAGACGAGACCTTCTGGATCCAGTTCAATCAAACACACACATGATGGCGCCGGTCCCAAATCGCTGTTCTTCACCTAAACAACAGAGCCATTACTCATTTTAAGGGATGTGAGGGGCTCATCCAACAACAACACAAAAATATTAATGTTGGGGCGTTTCTTTGTGTCTCGGGGCACGTGGTTGCGGAGAAGAAAACAAGATCTTTTGGGTTCGTCTAATGAGACCAGACTTGGTTACGTCTTCGGGGGGGGAAAACGAGACGGGACACCATTTGTGCTGAACAATGTTCCAGGGATAAGGGCGTACTAAAGCCCCTTTTTAACCAAATAACATCAAAGTGATGGAGAGAGCTGGAGCGGATTAAAAAGGTACCAAATAACGAAAGGTACGGCGGCTTCAGAGAGGAGAACCGGTCTACATTACATTACATTACATGTCATTTAGCTGACGCTTTTATCCAAAGCGACTTACAATAAGTGCATTAAACCACGAGTCCAAACTCAGAACAACAAGAATCAAGCAAGTACAATTTCTTCAATAACGTTAAACTACAAAGTGCTATCAGTAAGAGACATTTAAGTGCTACTAAAGTGCTAAACAACAAAGTGCTATCGGTAAGGGACATTTAAGTGCTACTAGAGTGCTACTACGGCTCTACCTTCCCTATTCAAGGTATAGTCGAAAAAGATGTGTCTAGCGGCGATGTGTTCGAGGACACACGTACACACACGAGATTCACTTGTTTTTTTTAGGATTTGAACCAAGGAAGTGTCCTTTTGAGTTCTTGTTATTTAACTTTTCATGAAATGTTGTTGTTTGAGAACGGCGCCGCGGCTAAATCCGATTAGCGATATCGGAGACTTGAGTCACGACGTGTAATTGAAGAATCGCGTGTCATGTGAACTTTTTGTCTGCGTTAATACATTTAAAAAAGAAACTGCTGCTCGCAATTTAACCAAAATAAATTAAATTTCCATTTCATTTCGTTTTTTATTTTTTTATTCATGTGATTTATTCGCGCACGTCAATACGCTTTTCGCGAACTGGTTTTTTTTTAAGGGGTTATTGTAGATGCGCATAAAGGAATCAACCGCTCGAGTTGTGCACAACCGGTTTTAGTTGCGACTATAATTGCTATAAACGGATTAATAAAATTTTAAAAGCAACGGGACAACATTATATAGATAGTCGTGAGCGTTGGGTTTGTAGTCCGAGAAGTTTTGACCTCTGACGTTCGAGCAGGCTTGGAACACATTGGCCAAAATACAATATATATAGTATATGTATATATATATATATATATACTATTTATATTATTAGCATGTGCCTCCTTTCTTAGTATTTTAATTGTACCTTAAGTTTAAGTTGTAATTCTGTGTGGAAGGACGACCTGGCAAAGTAAGAGTTTCATGACTGTGCATATGACAATAAGAAATATCTTGAATATATATGTTTTTCGTAAAAAAAAAATCCAACCGGATTGTAAACAACGAGCAGCGGATAGAACAGGAAGTCTTGTCAGATGAATGTATATTCATAAAAAAACAAACACGGTCGCCAGAAACTTTTACTCCCTTTTCAACCGTGAAAAAGGTTCAGCTCTTACCTTTCACACTAAAAGCCCCAGACGTAATATGTGCCCCCCCCCCCCCCCCCCCCCTTCCTAAAAGGCCTTTCGGTGTCGAGCAGGAAATCTGACCTTCGCTACCGAGAGAAAAAAAAAATTAAAAAAAAAAAAAGGAGTCGGATGAAGTTAAAGTGCATTTGACGACTTTATGTTTCCTGTTGTTTTCTTCTCTTTTGCCCCCTTTTTATAAAGCCACATCACACTAAGTCAACAAATAACTGCGAGGACGGCTCTGGTTAAAATGCACTGAGTGGAATTTGGCTTGAATAACAAAGAAGAACGCCGAGTTGTGCAACTGCCCCCCCCCCCCCCCCCCTCCCCCAACATCCTCTTGTGGATCACCTGCCAACTTTTCACCTTCACAACTTCTCACCCGCAGCTCAGCTTCATATGTCTCCTGCACCTCGTTTTACTCACGAATAATTGAAGTGAACTGAGGAAAAAAAAGAAGAAAAATGCACGACTGCGGTCGGTCATCGCTGACGTTAACAAGCTCGTTGCGGTTATTCAAATGCATCGTATATATTTACGCCGTCTGCACGAGGCTCAGGAAGGGTGCCGCTGATCAGCAACATGTGCTTCTGGAAGACAGGCTTTAGATTTTATTTCAAGTTTTTAATCCCACAAGACGGTTTTCCTGATCACGTCTTGTTCCCCCTAATTATGGCCGCCGCCGTTAAAGATGTCCCACTTAAAATAGCTCTTAAAGGGGGGGGGGGGGGGGCAGTGTTGCTCCGGGGCGACGCGGTCTGGACAGAAAGCCACGAGTGCGCCCCACGTGAACGGCATCGAGCGTCCCCGGTGGCCTCCCGGTCATGGGGGGAAAAGACGTCCCATTGTCAGACGCACACGGCGGGGATAGCAGTATTGCTCGCCATGACTTCACGTTTGCGCCGTATATCCATTCGCACAGACCCAGAGGCCTTTTTTTTTTTTTTAAAGAGGCCAGAACGAACACGTACTGCAACGAGATGAATGCAATCATTGACTTTGAATTACACTTCTAGCGTTGAGAATCCGCTTCCGATGTCCTCGACGTCAGCAGACGTAGAAGCACGCTGCTGCACAGAAGCCAAACTAAATCCACTGAACTCCCTTTACGCTATACGTCTATGTTTTGGATTTAAGTCAATATAATGTGTGTGGGAGGGCTCCCTGACAATGCTTTAAAGGATGAGGTTACTCTGCAAAACCCACAACTTTTTTTTTTTTATTGCATCCAGCGAAAGGATTTTATGGTTTAGTCGTTAAATCATGATAAAATAATACGATTTCCCAGAGCACACAATAACCGTCACACCACTAAGTTGACACAGACCTTAAAAGCCAGTAGATCGCATTTGAGAACCAGCTAATGTTTGGCTTTTTTTTTTTTTAAAGTAAATATATGTTGGTCACGGCCTTAAATCTGATTCCTTTCAAGCTTAAGAATACTGTTATTGCTTCCCCCCTCCACAGACAGTCCATTCCCACTCTGCCCGTGAAGCATGGAGTCCCACAGGGTTCTGTTTCGGGGCCCCCTTTTCTCTTCATTCTTTATTTGCATGCTGCCTCTCGGAGACACAACCGGGAGAAACGGACCAGATTTTACCGACCCACGCCCTCGTTTTGTCTGACTCCGCCCTGTTCGCATTACGATTTGGACGCAGCCCAACACTCCGGCATCTCCATGGTTACTACACCGTGGTGACACGTTTTGACAGCCATCTCCCAATTTGGATCACATAACAATTACAGTTAGTCCGCGGCGTGCTCCTGTCACTCACTCACCCTCGGCGATCTCGTATGCAAATCTAGCGGATTTCCCACAGAATAACAAAAAGGCCCCGCCTCTCTCTGGGACCGAGTAACCCGAAGCACGTTCGCTTTTATGGTTTTTTTTAATGGTTTTCGGCATGCCTTTCATTTCTGCAAAAAAAAGAAACAAAAACTGCAACAATTTTTTAGGAATGACACAGCAACCAAACAGCTTGGGAACACGTGACTGCATGTAGGAAACATGGCCAGAGACCACCTACCAAAGGGGTTTTTAATTCTTTATTTCTTCTACTTAGCCACGATTCCACACTGTGAACATCTCTGACAAACAATCCCTGACAGTATCTAACTGAGATGGGACGTTTGTTTTTTAAGAGAATTGTATATTATTATGAAAAACCCAGTATTATCTTTTCTCGATAAGAATCTGTGCTGTAAGAGGTCATGATTTTGGTATTTGGTCGAGTTATGAAACCCGTGTGAGATTTCCAGTACACAAACACACCACAGACGAATATGAAATACAAAGTATTCAGACTTCCCAGGAGGGCATGAAAACTAAAATGACACACAGCCGATTCCAAAAATAATTGTGATACAGCATGTGACCCCCCCCCTCCCCCCCCCAAAGAGTCACGAGGTCCATTTGAGATGCAAGCGCTTTTGTGTTTAGTTTTTATGTGGCTTTTTATATATGAGAGGGTCCAACTTTAAAAAATAAAAAAAAAACACAGGAAGTCTGTTACTTGATTCGTTGTCGTCGTCCCCCCCCTCCCCCCCCCACGACCAGCAGCCTGCCAGCTCTAATGCAACGCCCCCGCCGTCGCCCTAATGCCACTATTAAGCTATAAGAACAAATCATTAACCCGGGACTTGATTAGCCCGCCCCCCTTCATCTGTGATTACTGCAGAGTGGATAGTTCTGACTCATTGGCTCCCTCCCTCGCCATCGAACACCCCCCCCCCCCCCCCCTCCTGTACGCCGCATCGTGACACGATCCCATCTCACGATGCGTTGGGCTCATTGTCGCTCCATCGCCTTCTGGTCTGCTCCACTGACGAGAACATCTGAAACAACGGAGCGTCGAGCAGATGAAAAGCGGAGGCGGGGCCCACATGGTGTGAGGGGTCGGGCCTGAGGGTCAGAGGTCGACACCTCCAGCTGGACAACGACGCACTCCAGCTGCTCGTCACCTGCAGCCGTCGACGAGCCGGAGGTCATGACGGAGATCAGCGGTGTGATTAATGCTTCATGGGGGGAGGCGGGGGGGGGGGGGGGTCTCTGTGAACCTCACACAGCCCCAGAGACTTGTCCCCTTGAGACAGGTCCCTCAGGTCTCTGGGGGCGGGGCGTCAGAAAACGAGCGCTCCCTACTGGTGACGAGATGTTCTGTGAAGGGTGAGACGTGCTCTCTCTCTCACTTTCTCTCCATCACACACACACACACACACACACCTATACTCTCTCTCACACACACACAATCTCCCGCTCACGCACACACACACACACACCTATACTCTCTCTCACACACACACAATCTCCCGCTCACGCACACACACACACACCTATACTCTCTCTCACACACACACAATCTCCCGCTCACGCACACACACACACACCTATACTCTCTCTCACACACACACAATCTCCCGCTCACGCACACACACACACACACCTATACTCTCTCCGACACACACACACACACACACACACCTATACTCTCTCCCACACACACACTTCTCTCTCTCTCTCTCTCACACACACATTCACCTTGTGTGTGGTTTTAGTTCCAAGACACCGAACACAGTGCTACTGTTAGTATAAAAACAAGCCCCCTCCTCACACATGAACGAGCCCCCCCCCCCCTGCACAGACCAGGGTACCCCCGGAGCAGACGCCCTCTCCTGATTGGTTCTACGTGCGACTCGGCGGTGGGGAACGCACGAGGCGAAGGACAGTAAATAAAAGATGAAAGGTGTCGGGCTGAGGGAGCCAGGCACGACTTGTAACTTCATTAAAAAAACATAAAGGGGGAATATGATTACCAGAGGCACGGGGATGCAGAATCGCACACCCTTCCTCCAGGAAGCTTCAAAGACTTTTATTCCCAGATGCACACGCACACACGTACACACACACACACACGCACGCACACACACACTGTTAAATCAGTATTATATTTCATTCATTTCTTATCTGATTCAGTCAGATAAAAAAGGTGCCTTAGTTGCCATTCAGAGTGAGTCAGAGCTCGTCGTCACATTGGATCCCAAAACGTGCACTTAAATTAATAATAATAAATAAATAAAAATATATTTTTTTTTTAAAAAGGCTCCCTCTCTTTAAGAGTAGTTGTCACCTTTGATGTTAAACTACATATCAGTGATAACAATAAATAAAAAGCAGCTTTGAATGAAGCCATTCGTGGCGTACAGTAGTACACGCACACACACACACGCGTGCACACACACACACACACACACACACACACGTCTCTGACAGTCTCCAGATGGCCTCAGATCAGTTCCTGCGGGAGCGTGTCCAGAGACGCACAGCCTGCCGCCCTGAACTCGCGCTGTACCTGATTAACACCGGCTTACTGTACCCACACGGCGATGGTGTGCCAGCCTGCACACACACACACACACACACACACGCACACACACACACACACACACACACACACACTCACAAGAGGCTGGAGAGCAACGTGTCTCCGTTCTCCACAGTGAACCACAAAAAAAACAAAACAGAACAAACAACAATGATAATAAATAATAAATTTAAAAAAAGGTGTAGCGTGGTTCTTTAATCCGGTTCCACAACCTGGATTAACAAAATGAAAGTAGTGTAGACCCGCTGCACATAGACTGGACAGGTGGAGCGTTGTTTGTTTTTTGGGACAAGCCAACAGCAATGTGTGCAGGAAAGCAGGTCTGACGGCTGGGGAGGAGAAGGGGGGGGGGGGGGGGGGGGGGCGCAGACCATAATATAGAGACACATATCCAGCTCCCCTAAAGCACACGGATAATACTGATACTACTCTTTTTTTTTTTAAAAAGGGGTTAAACTACTAATGTGGCAGGTTTAAGTTTGGCGACTCGAGACCCAGCGGCAACGTGTCCAGCAGCCTGCGTCACGCCGCGTGCGCAAAAACCCCCCTTTTTTTAAAATTTCCCCTCAAAGTATAGTATAGGACTTGACCCCCCCCCCCCCCCCCCCCCCCCCAAAAAAAAAAAAAGAAAGGAAAAAAACAAAAAAAACACGGTCACTTACTTTTGGCTTCTTCATATGGAACGACAGGAGTAAATCCAGTGTGTGCGAAAGCCTATTTTATTTTACTTCTACGGGGAGGAAAGGGGTTGTCATCATCCTGTGTGCACATATCCAATGCTCAAGTCAGCGCAGTATCCAAGCAGAGGAGAAACAAAGCCCCAGAGAGGAAGGACAAGAAGGATAAGAAGGAGGAGAACAGGAGGAGGAAGGAGGACGGCAAACAATGCGAAATCAAACTATCAACCTTTGCAACCTGCAGGCTAACGGCGCGTGGCATCCAGCCCATCTATCTACACACATAGATCCAGACGGTGGAGACGGGACAGCGCGCGCGGAGGGAGGGGGTTAAGCTTTTATAACGATGCGTAAAGCGCCGTCCGGGAGCCGCCCTCTGACGACGGCTTCACTCCAGACCCACTACTGCTCTCTAGCAGACGGTAAGAACTGTTTCAGGACTCCGCTGTGTGGCGGTCCGGCATTGCGTAATAGCTCGCTGCGCTAGACGTTTAACCCTCACGTGCCCTTAAAGTTGGCTCGTCACGCTTTTTGTGGTTGCCGTGGTTTCTTTTTCCAACTTGGAACCATCTCTTGCTATCAAAAGGGAAGTGTATAATGTGGAGTGGAAACACTGTTGCCGGATATCATACATATAACACATCCTATAATCGACTCTAAAGGGGCGTTTCTATCTTTATTGGAAACAGTGTTGCCAATAAAGATACCCAATAAAAGTAATTTGAGCATTAAGACAATATTATGATTGATGTATATTTATGATGACATTCAGTATAAACTATGCATGTATTTGGATATCACACACATCCTATAACACATGTGGCTGTGTGTGTGGGCGTGTATGTGTGTGTATGTGTGGGTCATAACCCCGGGTTGTGTCATGTTGATACATATCGGACAGCAAGCATGAATGGATTACTGAACGGGCATACCGGTCACAGGCCCGGGGGCCCATTGTGTCAGGTGGCCCCCTGGCCTTCATCATACAAAATGTTACTCAAATCGACTCAAAATGAACGGCCACAAAGTGGTACAAAAAGATTACAAAGACACTAACACAACTAAAAAGAGATAGAAAAAAATTACCAAGACACTATAACAACTAAAAAGAGATAGAAAAAAATTACAAAGACACTAAAACAACTAAAAAGAGATAGAAACAAATTACAAAGACACCAAAAGAGATACAGAGAGAAACAAAGAGACTCACAACGACATCTCAAAGGAGCAAAACAACTACAAAGAAAGACAAAACGATTACAAACAGACACCAAACAACCAAAAAGAGATACAATATGACCACAAACAAACAAAACACAATTACAAAGAGATACAAAACGACTACAAAGAGACGCAAAACAACTACAAAGAGAAACAAAAGAACTACAAAGAGAAACAAAAAAATGCAAAGAGACACACAACAACAAAGAGATACAAGACGACTACAAAGAGACACAAAACAACTACAAAGATAAACAAAACAACTACAAAGATAAACAAAACAACTACAAAGAGACACACAAAAAATGCAAAGAGACAATTAAATAAAAAGGGAAGCAAAACAACTACAGACAAATAAATGCAAAAAAAATCAAAACAATTGCAAAGAGACACATTACGACAACAAAAAAGAGTCTGTACAACTACAGTCTGTTTATTCTGTTTATTTATCTGTAACAACAGTAACTACAAACTGACCTATCGTCAGTCACTTTGATAATTAATATAAACCCCCATTGTATTTTTTGCTAAATGTTGAATTTCTGCGAAGACGATTTTGAAAAGACGGCGTGCTTTTCACCAGTGTGTCCGGAAAGACACATCCGGTGACCCTGGAGGCGTACTTAGTGCGTCCTCGTCTGACGGGGTTTGATGCATTGGGGTGAGAATGTGTCCGGGGGGCCGGGGGGCCGGGGGGCCACTGTCTCATAGTACTTTTTAAATTATCAGAGACATTACAGAGTTGACCTTGTCAAAGTGAATGCTGGGATCCGCCTCCGTCTCATTTTTTTAGTGACCTTGTCTCCTCCAGAATGACGTTCCTTTTACAACTCGACTGCACTCTCAATTGCGCTTCGGGGGTGTGGGGGGTGTGTATGTGTGTGTGTGGGCGGGGGGGGGGGGGGATTTTTCTTTCCCGGAAAACAAATTTAAACAAAAGAAAACCCCAAAAGAAATGCCAACAAAACATCAGGGTTTGGCTTAAAAAAAAAGAATTACTGTAAAATCGAAACATAACAATAACAAAAAAACGCAACTAAAGTACTTGATTATGTTTGGGTTACAAAACTACTTTGTTCACACAGGACACAAGAGCCCCCCCCCCCCACAAACCTCCTCCCTACGCAAACCTCAGCCGACTCATTTGAAACTTTCTTCGCGGTATGGAAAGAAAGTCAAAGTAATCCACAACAAGATATGTTTGCCTCTGAAAGGTAATTGTTGTGTTCCCCAATTAGGTTCCGGGGGGGAACAAGGGGAGTAAAAACCCGGGGAAAAGACAGTCGAGGGCGACGGATTAATGAACTGAAGTAGGCGTTAGCAGTTAAATGAAAAGCTCACAATGAAACCAAAGGACGACGATATGGGTCCAACCAACAGGTGGTCCCGCTACCGACTTCGAGCTGAGAAAACACCAAACCCCCCTCCCCTCCCCCCCTCCACACACACACACACAGCGTGAGTGCTGCCTCTTGGTCCACCGGCCCAGGCGAAAGCTCTCACCAGGCCCCCTTTACACCCCAGAACCCTGATTGAAAACACCGGCCAGCATCCGCCTCACTTCAGCCTCAAGGGGGGGGGGGTCTGCACATCACCTGCAGAGAGAGAGAGACAGGAATTTCGACAGGGGAGCTAAGATAACATTCAAGTGGGTCTTTCATTGCCTCGCGTTGTAATTCAGATGGACGTTCGTCCCGGGCCGAAGAGAGGGAGGCTCCCCGTTGTGATGACACCCTTCACCTTTTAAAGACAGGAGTGGGTCGGGGGGTGGGCGTGGTGTCAGAGGTAATGATAAGAAGAAGAGTAGTCCTGGAATGACCTGCAGACGACACTCAACAGAGAGCCTCTCGTCTTTCTGACCGCTTTTAAACCAAAGTTACGAGCACAAAACAGCTGTGTGCATTATATACTTCTTTGTGCATATTTAAACTCTTCTGTTGATGCACGGACATGAACTTTTACTCCGTGATGTATTTGTTTTGTATTTTATATAACATTGCTGCCTTCTATTTTGTATTTTTTTGTATCTGGTTTAAAACAAAATCATAATTAAAGCTGCGAGCAGCAATGAACGGGTCCTGTTTATCCCACTGCACCACCGGTTTGCTGAAAAAAATTTGATCGGAACTCGTATAGCTAGAAAATATTAGTGTCTAAAACTTGTCATTTTATTTTTTTAGTAGGTGTTCCAATGACAATTTCGAATGTTTCTTCTGGGAAATGTGTTCAGGGCTTGACTGGCATCATGCATGATTATTTTTGAAAAGATTGGTTTAGTTAAAGCAACAGTCTCTAGCATTACAAAGCACAGAAAGTGGGATTTTATTGGAATTATTTTAATGACAAGAGAGAGTGGGTGAAAGGCCTCCTGATCATCCTGGAAAGAAGATTGAAGTCGATCGGATCATTTTTGTGGGAGATAACGTTAAATGTATAACGGCAAAAAGTGCCAAAAACGAGCTAAAAACGCGAAAAAAGGGCAACTTCAGCGAATTATTGTAGCGCCCCCTATAGTCTTCAAATCGCACAAGATTTTTTTTACAAGTTAAAGCCTGCCATGCGCACGTAGGAAAAATGTTTCGAAGTGATTAGTCCCAATAGTGTTGACGCTATGAGCATTGAAAAACAAGACACGCCCCTAAGATGTTCATTGGGCCATAGATCCTTACCACAATGAGATATAAATAAACGGTTGACATATTCTACGTCATCTGGCTTCAATGATTTGATTGATATCAGGTTTTGTTGATTTGGACCAAGCATGTAGTTAAGAAAGTCAATTATTCAAAATAAGTAGGCGGACCTTAGGAGTCAATCGGACATTCTGGGTGAGGGGCGTCGCCGGTCAAAATTTGAGGGGGCGCTAGAGAGCAACTATGAATTGCTCAAATTTGACTCCCTGATCATACGTCTATTTTCACCAAGCCTGACAAGCTTGCCAAATTTGAGCGGTTTTCGTCGCTCGCAAATACCCCCAAAATGGACCCAATGTACAAAAATAAAAAGCGGAATAATAATAAGAACCCTAACAAACTCAATAGGGTCCTCTCGGACTGACTTTGTCAGTCACTCGGACCCTAATAATAATAACTGTGTTCTGTCGAGTGAAACTGAGACATTGCCCTTTAAACAAACAACACATTGAACCGTGACATTGTGCCCAACCCTTTCTGTGTGTGTAACTTACGGGATGACTCAGTCACTGAATGAGTCTCAGAATATAAGAAAAAACACGGCCAACTTCACAATAAACTGAGAACTCTGCACATTGTGAGCACCACGAGAAATGAGAAAGTCCAAATGGCACGAGCGGTTTGTGCAGCAAAAACAACTTGACGAAGTAAATACACACATCTCGTCAGAATGTCATATCTGTATATTTAATGAACAGCCAGTAATTGGGTAATCTGGCATTCTATTAAATAAGAAAACCACTGTAATGACGGTGGGATTTATTATTTGTTATCATTGCAAAATATTGTTTTCATAGTGGCCTATTTGTTTTTTATGGCATTTCCTGTTCTCTCTCTCTCGATGATTTCAACCCGCGGTAACAAGCTTGTGGTGCATTCGTTTGTTTCGTAAGTCAAAACATTGAGATGCTTGTTTTTATTTTAGCACAATTCCATTTGCAGTGTTTATACATTTGTTTTCATCGTTGTTTTTTTTAAAATTATTATTATTTTATTGTATATTTTTATTTTGTTTATTGTTTAAAAAATAGTTTCATGAAGCTTGAATGAATTGTCATCATCATACTTGTTACATATAATATTACCTTAATATAAATTATATATATATATATATATATAATATGATTAGTTTTATAAATATCTATAAAAAACATAACCAAATTTAAGATTATTGTCAATATCATATAGTTTCAAGATTTTTCCGTGGAGTCATTCTATTTGCCGTGCCTGGGGGGTAAAAACCTCTAATGACATGTCTGACACGTTTGGTAGAGGATCCCTCGCTGCCTTCGGGGGGGAAAGTGAACTGGTTTGGAGTCCTGTCCCCACCTGCTCGTCAGGGGGCTTATCTGCAAAGAATGGGACGTGTTGACTGCAATATTATCTGCACATATTTACAGCCCAGTTTTAGGAGGTTTTTTCTTTTTAGGATTTACAATACCAGTGGCCCCTCCCACTGGTGTATAGCCCCTCCCTCCATAATGCGCTCCTTTAGCCAATCTGTCTTCTAAATGCTACGCCGATATTCAGCAATGAATGTAATCCAGACTCGCAAAGAAACCGGATTTCCTGTACTCTGTGGAATGTCTGGAGGTTCTTGGCCCCTGAATCCACATTAAAGCTGCATTAATTGATTTTTTTGGCCACTCGGCCTCAGAAGAAAACCTTGCAGCCCTGGCATGTTATCATCTTGTGAAGTTGACGATGACACAGCTGCTAACTTAGAAATCTAGCAGAAACAGAGCAACATTATCATGCAATATGTTGATGAACTAATATTACCTCCACCAACTCCAGAACATCATATCAGGCTCCTCAGCTGCTAGATGTTCCTTTGCCAGCTGGTCGCTAATATAGCCAGCTGGTCGCTTAATATAGCCAGCTGGTCGCTAATATAGCCAGCTGGTCGCTTAATATAGCCAGCTGGTCGCTAATATAGCCAGCTGGTCGCTAATATAGCCTGCTAGTCGCTAATATAGCCAGCTGGTCGCTTAATATAGCCTGCTGGTCGCTAATATAGCCAGCTGGTCGCTAATATAGCCAGCTGGTCGCTTAATATAGCCAGCTGGTCGCTAATATAGCCTGCTAGTCGCTAATATAGCCAGCTGGTCGCTTAATATAGCCAGCTGGTCGCTAATATAGCCTGCTAGTCGCTAATATAGCGTGCTAGTCGCTAATATAGCCAGCTGGTCGCTAATATAGCCTGCTAGTCGCTAATATAGCCTGCTAGTCGCTAATATAGCCTGCTGGTCGCTAATATAGCCAGCTGGTCGCTTAATATAGCCAGCTGATCGCTAATATAGCTTGCTAGTCACTAATATAGCCTGCTGGTTGTTAATATAGCCAGCTGGTCGCTAATATAGCCAGCTGGTTGCTAATATAACCAGTTGGTCGCTTAATATAGCCAGCTGGTCGCTAATATAGCCAGCTGGTCGCTAATATAGCCTGCTACTCACTAATATAGCCTGCTAGTCGCTTATTATAGCCAGCTGGTCGCTAATATAGCCAGCTGGTCGCTAATATAGCCTGCTAGTCGCTAATATAGCCAGCTGGTCGCTTAATATAGCCAGCTGATCGCTAATATAGCTTGCTAGTCACTAATATAGCCAGCTGGTTGCTAATATAGCCTGCTTGTCGCTAATATAGCCAGCTGGTTGCTAATATAACCAGTTGGTCGCTTAATATAGCCAGCTGGTCGCTAATATAGCCTGCTGGTTGCTAATATAGCCTGCTGGTCGCTAATATAGCCAGCTGGTCGCTTAATATAGCCAGCTGGTCGCTAATATAGCCTGCTAGTCACTAATATAGCCTGCTAGTCGCTAATATAGCCAGCTGGTCGCTAATATAGCCTGCTAGTCGCTAATATAGCCTGCTAGTCGCTAATATAGCCAGCTGGTCGCTTAATATAGCCAGCTGATCGCTAATATAGCTTGCTAGTCACTAATATAGCCAGCTGGTTGCTAATATAGCCTGCTGGTCGCTAATATAGCCAGCTGGTCGCTAATATAGCCTGCTGGTTGCTAATATAGCCTGCTGGTCGCTAATATAGCCAGCTGGTCGCTTAATATAGCCAGCTGGTCGCTAATATAGCCTGCTAGTCACTAATATAGCCTGCTAGTCGCTAATATAGCCAGCTGGTCGCTAATATAGCCTGCTAGTCGCTAATATAGCCTGCTAGTCGCTAATATAGCCAGCTGGTCGCTTAATATAGCCAGCTGATCGCTAATATAGCTTGCTAGTCACTAATATAGCCAGCTGGTTGCTAATATAGCCTGCTGGTCGCTAATATAGCCAGCTGGTTGCTAATATAACCAGTTGGTCGCTTAATATAGCTAGCTGGTCGCTAATATAGCCTGCTCTGCTGGTTGCTAATATAGCCTCCTCTGCTCGTCGCTAATATAGCCTGCCTGTCGCTAATATAGCCCGCCGGTCGCTAATATAGCCTGCTGGTTGCTAATATAGCCAGCTGGGCAGGTAGTGCACAGAAGTTTAAAAAGTTTTAAAACCAAAATAATTATCTGAAATAGATAGAATAGAATATTAAAATATTAATCCTACACATTTTAATATTTATTTTGGATTAATTATTTGTAAAAATGTAATTAATGAATTGTAAAAAAGATAAATTAATTAATTGTGAAAATATATTTGAAAATATTTTTTGTAATAATTGCTCAATCGGCAGTTAGAATAATGAGCTAAATACTAATCATTATACGTATATATACGTAAGTTTGTGTTTGAACGGAGCATTTTTCGTTATTGTGTTAGTCATTTTACTTTTACTAGTTTCCGAGTAATACTTTCACAACTGCACACCTCGTTGCTCTCCATCATCATTACCTCCGACACTTTGTAATCAAATACTGAGGCAATGCCAGTGTCTACAGTGTTGAGTGATATCTGGGTGATAAGGTGTGTAAATTCCTTCAAATTTGAACTGCCTGCATTAATAAACTGTACAGCCATCTCTTTAACGTTACACACTAAACACCTCATCTCAATATTATTACTATAACTTATTTGTAAAAGTTGTTGCCTGTTTAAATTTCTGTCAAAATACAGCCTTCAAGCCATGTCACGTCATATCATATCACTGTCAGTCATGTCAAACAACAGGAGTTTGGCCAATTAGGACTCAGGCAATCCTCGGCAGCCAAGAGCAACATGAGATACACAGATGATACAACATGCACACCGTATGCTAGTTGAGGCAAGTCCGAAAAAAACAACAACCTCACAACCCTCTGACACTGAAGTTCAATCATGGATGCAGAGTTAACTTGTTTTTTTTTACGAGGGCAAATGATTGACTGCAAAAAGGCCTTCCAGCGTCAAACCGCTCCACAGTTTTTAGAAGCAAGGGCATCGTTACACCCCTTTTAGTCTCGAGGCACCCAGACGCAATGCATTGTGGGGCAGTTGGGTACGTGCAGCAAGCTGAAGTCTCATTCTCAGAATCCTTGAAGAAGACTTGAAACTATAGACTGAGACCATAAACTCATGTTTACAATGTTTACTGAGGGAATAAATCAAGAGAAGTAGAGTCATTTATATAGACTTCTATACAACCAGAGGAGTCGCCCCCTGGTGGTCAGGAGAGAGAATGCAGCTTTAACACATGAAGCATAGACTTCTATACAACCAGAGGAGTCGCCCCCTGGTGGTCAGGAGAGAGAATGCAGCTTTAACACATGAAGGATAGACTTCTATACAACCAGAGGAGTCGCCCCTGGTGGTCAGGAGAAAATGCAGCTTTAACACATGATGCATAGACTTCTATACAACCAGAGGAGTTGCCCCCTGGTGGTCAGTAGAGAGAATGCAGCTTTAACACATGAAGCATAGACTTCTATACAACCAGAGGAGTCGCCCCTGGTGGTCAGGAGAGAGAATGCAGCTTCAACACATGAAGCATAGACTTCTATACAACCAGAGGAGTCGCCCCCTGGTGGTCAGGAGAGAGAATGCAGCTTTAACACATGAAGCATAGACTTCTATACAACCAGAGGAGTCGCCCCTGGTGGTCAGGAGAGAAAATGCAGCTTTAACACATGATGCATAGACTTCTATACAACCAGAGGAGTCACCCCCTGGTGGTCAGTAGAGAGAATGCAGCTTTAACACATGAAGCATAGACTTCTATACAACCAGAGGAGTCGCCCCTGGTGGTCAGGAGAGAGAATGCAGCTTTAACACATGAAGCATAGACTTCTATACAATCAGAGGAGTCGCCCCCTGGTGGTCAGTAGAGAGAATGCAGCTTTAACACATGAAGCATAGACTTCTATACAACCAGAGGAGTCGCCCCTGGTGGTCAGGAGAGAGAATGCAGCTTTAACACATGAAGCATGGACTTCTATACAACCAGAGGAGTCGCCCCCTGGTGGTCAGGAGAGAGAATGCAGCTTTAACACATGAAGCATGGACTTCTATGCAACCAGAGGAGTCGCCCCCTGGTGGTCAGGAGAGAGAATGCAGCTTTAACACATGAAGCATAGACTTCTATACAACCAGACTTCTTTTTGCAATAGAGTCGCCCCCCGATGGCTGTTAGAAAGAATGACGAGGGAGTGAATATCATATTTTAGGATTAAAGATCTCTTTTTTTTCATACTTCCTTAAAAGGGGAAAGTGTACGGCAGGACGAAAATGCCGTCGCATTCGGCTCAAGAGTGGAATAAAACAAAAAAAGTTAATAGTAAAAGTAATAGGCTAATTATGTAAAGATGGATAGGATAAAAGTGTGTATGTGTGACATTCAAATTGCACGTTCCCGCTACGAGTCGTTGCAGCTTCCAGACCGGATAAGAGATGAAACCAGTGCACCCCCAGGAACTTGGTCTCCTTGACCATCTCGTCGCTGATGTCGGCGAAACCCCCCCCCCCCCCCCCCCCCCCCCCACCTTTATTTTTTTACGTGTTGAAATTCAACGTTGCACCGTTAGCCGTTACCACCTCTCTTTCCTGAAAGACAGCTCCCGGTGATCCCCGAAGGACTAAGACCGTGAACTTTATGATGTGGGTCATCAGACACTCGGTGGCAGACGGCAGACGTCAACGCCAAGAAGAGAAGCACCGACTGGAGGTGGAAGGTCGATGCCTTGCAATCGAATGTCTATAGTTAAGCCGGATTCTAAAGTAGACCTGTCGGTGTGGCCAACGCTAGACAGAGCGGCGGGATTAGCCGCACGGAATTAAACCATGCTATCTCCAGCCCCCCACTCCCCTGACATGTCCAACTCGGCATTAGTGTGCTAACCTATAAGTGGCCCAGAGGGGTTGTTTTTTATGCATTTAGGTACAAGACCGACTCCCAACCCCCCCCTCCCCCACACCCACACACCCCCACACCCACACACCTCCAAACAAACTCAAAGTAGATTATTCCTGTAAGTGGCCAAGTAAACCAGTCTGGTTTGTGTGCGCCTGTCTCGCTGCTGCTGTTGCTGCAAGAGGATTAGCTTGAATTACAGCGACTTAAAACTAAAATAGTCACAATACTCGACTGGCAATTATCTCTTTATTGCGACGCCAAAGCGACTAAATAGTGCCGACTCAGGGCTTCAATTAATACCCGTCTAACCTCTCTACCACGAGGGAGGATAGAGGGGGCGCTTGCGACTGAACGTTTGGCTATTTTGAACTCCTTGAATGGTTTTGGAAAAGCCTTTTGCACTTCCTGGTTTCATTGCAGGATTAAGAAAAAGCATATCTTCATTTTTGACAGGTCACTTCTCACAATTGCTTATAAAGTATAAATTAAAAGACCAAGAAGTTCACTGTGAACCGTTTGAACGCCAACTAAACACACGGCTTTTGTCTTGTACTTCCGTTTAGCTTCATCTGATACGGAAAACGTGCATAAAACATTAGGAATTCTTGCGGTGAAATGCTTTGTGAAGTTTGAGGAAGTCTTCAGAATTTTGTGCGCATACGCAAAATCGAGAGAAAAAAAAAAAAACGTCCCCGTCGGCAATTTGAGATTTTTCACTTAAAAAAAAAATCTTAAGTCATTAATTTATAACCTCAAAAGGTTCTCCAGTCCAGATAATTAATAAAAGCTGCTTTGAAATCAAACCGAAATGAATTAAGTTTAGTTTTTTAACCAGAAAAATATTGTTTCAGTTTAGTTTTCTTTCTTTTTTTTGAAATTTAGTTTCAAAATTCTTCACTTGATGACTCGGGTACAAACTTATATGTTGCTGTGTTTGAATGTCCATGTTTGAGAAGGACATCCCAGCACGGCTCAACAAACCGTGACGGACTTCCTGGAACGATAACAGGGCTGTCGCTGGATTACGAGGCGTATTTGTTGCTTTTCAAAAATGATATTGATTACATTATGTTTATTGGTAAACACAATAGCGAGAGGCCTCTCACACAAGTCTGGAGATGCTTCACACGGGATTTCCAGAAACTCACTCAACAGGAAAATTGTCCCGCTCAGAATTTAGCAAGTTGCAACACACCTCCTATAAGGGCCGTGAAATATGTAACGCGTGCACATCATGTGACCCCCGCATTCATTGTCGAAAAAAGGAAAAGCATCGTTGAAATGTATAAATCAGTGTGTGTATAACATTAGTGTTTGTTTTGACAAATATTTGACTTCACAATCGGTCTGCAGTGCACACACACACACGCGCACACACACACACACACACACACACACACACACACACACACACACACAACGCAGATGTACCACAAAGCACACAAACAATGCTGGAAACCTCCTTTTCCCCCAGACTCTCCCTTCCACTCCACTTACTCTCACACATAATTATACAACATGAAGCAGAACAACTCTCAGAATAATCTGCTCTGCATTGCCTTCATCTTCGACCAGCAAGATATTATGTATTGTTACGTCTGTAAACCATGTTAAGTATATGCATGAGCATAAAAGGTCTCCATCCATTTAAATAAAATAAAATAAAAATATATAATATATTAATATATATATATATATATATATATTATATAATATATAAATATATATATATATATATAAATATATATATATATATGTATTTATATTTATATATATGTATATATATATACACACATATATATATATATATATATATATGTATATATATATATATATATATACAGAATCAGACAAAATCCATGCAGGTTCACTAGAAACTCCTTCCGCTCGGACTCCAGTGGGCCCTCGACCCGCCTGCCGTGGACAGACCCAGATCCGGCTCGGACCTGCGGTCGGAGTTGTTTATCTGTACCCCCCAATAAACGTTCCTCAAGGAGCCCTCAAGATCAAGACACCTTCTGGCCTGAGAAACCCTTAGTTTAAATGTAGTAAAATGAGGTTTTTTAATCTTCCGCTTCTGTCCACAATCCACACAAATGTAAAGTTCCTCGTTGTCACATTTAAGTGATGATCTGTGACGTGATGTATGCATTATATATATATATATATATATATATATATATATATATATATATATATATATATATATATATATATATATATAAAGGATTTTCCTCCAGCTTGCAACCATAAACTGGCTGAGGTTTTCTTTTTCTGGCGCTAGCTTTTGACAAAAAAAGGCCCAATAGGACACAGGTGTTTATTCTTTTTCAAAACGTGCAACACATGCACGTAGTTTAAAAAAAAGCATTTAGTGACCGACAAGGAGGAGACAAGACAGAAATACAACACAGGTGAACGCAAGAAAGACAGCAAGTCAAGCAGACACCTGACACCAGAAGCAGGGGTTTCAAAATAAAACCTGGAAACAATAAAATGCACAGCAGCAGCTCATTTTCTGGGGTTAGAAAAAATCCAGCTGTGCACAGACTCCCGTCTGCATGAGTGAGGCTTGAGGAATACTTGACACTTTTAAAGCAGCAGTAACGGTATTGCCTTGTTTTTTGAAAGGCAATACAAAAAAAGGTGCTATATTCACTCCTTCGCCCAGTCATTGCTGCTCTTCGGGGGCATCTGAAGATGAAAGATGAAGAGGACTTGACAGTTGCCTCTGAGGTCGCAATGAGGTGAGAAGTTTGGCCATTTTTTCAGATGGACTTCCATACCATCGGAAATATGTTCCCCGACGGCCAGCAGAGCGAATGCAAGTTTTAAGACACTTCCTCACTGGCTTCACTTTTCAGAAGCGGAGGTCGCCGCCAGATTCTAACACACAAATGAGATTCGAGAGGGCAAAGTCATCGATGCAGGTAAATGAAAAGGGATGCCTCGGTTAAATGCTGTTTTAGGATACACTGAGCACCTCTCTCCTCTTCTCTCTTTATTTATGGATGAATTGACGTCTCTTCATTGCACATTACTAACTCTGCTTCCTCCCCGGAGTCTTTGTGACTTCACGCCTCATAGGGTCCATTGGACCTGGCTGTGTCTGAAGCTGGTCCTGGGTCCAGCCTCTGGCCTAGACCTAGCCTCCTTCCCATTGGCCCTGCCTCCTTCTCTGTGCCTCCTGCCTCAAAGGCCTGGCCTCATTGGTCCGGCCTCTTTCGCGATGCCTCCAGCCTCTGTGGCCCTGTGATGCCCCCCCCCCCCAACTTCTCTCTTCCTCCTTCTGTTTCATGGATTGTGGAGGTCTGGCTACTACTCATTATTCATAAAAGATTCCTTGAGATGAGAGAAGTGGAAGCAGGCCAGAAACACACACACATTGCTGGACGTACACATACCAGAAACACACACACATTGCTGGATGTACACATACCAGAAACACACACACATTGCTGGACGTACACATACCAGAAACACACACACATTGCTGGATGTACACATACCAGAAACACACACACATTGCTGGATGTACACATACCAGAAACACACACACATTGCTGGATGTACACATACCAGAAACACACACACATTGCTGGATGTACACATACCAGAAACACACACACATTGCTGGACGTACACATACCAGAAACACACACACATTGCTGGATGTACACATACCAGAAACACACACACATTGCTGGATGTACACATACCAGAAACACACACACATTGCTGGATGTACACATACCAGAAACACACACACATTGCTGGACGTACACATACCAGAAACACACACACATTGCTGGACGTACACATACCAGAAACACACACACATTGCTGGACGTACACATACCAGAAACACACACACATTGCTGGATGTACACATACCAGAAACACACACACATTGCTGGATGTACACATACCAGAAACACACACACATTGCTGGACGTACACAGACCAGAAACACACACACATTGCTGGATGTACACATACCAGAAACACACACACATTGCTGGATGTACACATACCAGAAACACACACACATTGCTGGACGTACACATACCAGAAACACACACACATTGCTGGATGTACACATGGGGGGGGGGGGGGGGGGGGGGGGGGATCTCAAAGCCAATATCTCCTGGTATCTATAATTTATTGTAGAAGTTTAGAATGTGATAAACATAGCAACATGTGAATTACGTTATACTTTAGATACACTGTATACACTTTTATTTTTACATTTTCATTTCCTTTATTATTTAAATTCTTAAAAGTAATATGCCCTGCTATTTTATTTTAATTGTTTTGTATATTTGTATATGCTGCTGCTTCACGAAATGTCCCCCTGGGGATGAATAAAGTAATAATTACAAATATTAAAAAAATTACGGGAGCACTGGCACTTATTTTCTTTGTTTTAAATCCATGTCAAGCTTTGGTTTTGAGTAAATGTGACTGGATTTACCATAAAAAAATATCTTTTAATTAAAATGTTTTTATAAAATTGTTGTTTTTTTTACAATAAATCTCGCTGTTAGTGAAGACCTCGTCACACCAGCACTTCAAAATGTCACAATTCCACAGCGAATTCATGCCAGAGTGTAAACGTGTGAACAGAAACGCACCATTCATCCATCCCGTTATGTTGCATGACGACATCGTGGACGTGGGAGAAGAGGAAAGATGAAAATGACTCAGGTTGTCGAAATACACATCGTCGTTACAATTGGATTAAAACTTTTAACGCCCACATTCTGTATCTCTATAACTGTCGCAACGAGGAGGAATCTGAAGGTTTTAGTCGCCCCGAAAGGTTCATGTCCCCGGTGGTGGCAAAAGGCATGACGGCATTGGAGAAATGGTGGATTCTTCAAGAAGAGGATAACCGACACAGTCGTGGATGATTATGAAGCGTGGACTGTAATCCATCTAGGACACAACAAGTTGACCTTTGAACCATAATGCTGCAATAAAGGCACTTTGAACTGCATATGACCCTCGTAACTCATTGCCATTGATCCGCCGTGCCCCGCATATCTCGTAACATCTCATGAAATGTAATTGAGTTGTTCCCTGAACGGGGGCCCCGAATACTAGATCAGTGTTCACTTTGTTTATCTAATCACCGGCGGGCTCCAGAGAGCCGCGGCGGCTTTGGAAAGCCTTCGATAATTGGCTTCATGTTCTACCTGCTGACGCGTCTGGCAGACATCAGATAAGGATCCGCTTCCAGGAAATCCTTCCAGGGAATTATTATACTTTTTTTTCTTCTTCTCACGCTGTGGATTCCTTGACATTCAACGTATGTTCCATCTCTTTCTGTGTAGTCGACTCCTCGGGGCTCTTGTGGTTTCCACTGGCGCAGATTTTAAATTAATTATGTTGAGTTGTAGTGGATTTTATACACACTTGCACATGTAGATAAGAGAGGTTATGTTTTAAATGAATACATAAAGAAAGTTATGATCATTAATTTGAGGAATATTCTGAGGAATGTATTATAAAGCATAAGAGAGGATCACTGTTTTATTATTCTGTTTGCTGATGACAAATGTAATGATTAATTGTATGATGCATGAGAATGAATGATGTTTTATTGTTTAGACAATAGTTAAAAGGGATGTCGATTGAAACCTGAGATGTTGCTTTTATTCTGAAGGCAGGATAATAGGTTTTATTCTGAAGGGGAACTTCCTGTCCTTGACCGGAAGTTTATCGATTGGAGGCATTCTTTGAAGTGGCCAAAAAAACGTTTAATGGAACTAGTTTTTCGATCACTCTTATCGGTAAAGATTTAACATTTATTATTGGAGAGCTATGACATTATATAGTAAAAAATAAAACATCAATGGCTATTCCCACTGCCATCAAAAAGGGTATAAATTGTTTGTAATGAATAAAGCGTGTTTCAAATCCAACGATCGATCCTGCAGCAGCCATTAAATACATGCGTCCTCGTCACTTCTCTCTTTATTAAAGTTGTTTTCATCGTCTCGTTCTCGTGCCGGACTTAAATGGGATTATACAACAAAAGATCACGTAGTAGTCAAACAATACATTATAAAAACGTGCACAGGTTGTCGCCACATGTCATTCGCCATCTTGGGAGAGCAACAAGAAGCATTATGTCCGCTCTTGTTTTTTTTTTTTAGAACTCATCATTTTGTGTGTAGAGAAAAGTAACTTAACTCTAAAATACGTTAAAGAAAATGCAAAGAAACCAAGATTTTAGACTCACATTGACAGTGTTCAGACCCACAACATCTGCAACCCCCCCCCCCCCCCCACATTAGAATGTGCCGAGGGCGACTCCTCTGGTTGTATAGAAGTCTATGCTTCATGTGTTAAAGCTGCATTCTCTCTAGTGACCACCAGGGGGCGACTCCTCTGGTTGTATAGAAGTCTATGCTTCATGTGTTAAAGCTGCATTCTCTCTCCTGACCACCAGGGGGCGACTCCTCTGGTTGTATAGAAGTCTATGCTTCATGTGTTAAAGCTGCATTCTCTCTCCTGACCACCAGGGGGCAACTCCTCTGGTTGTATAGAAGTCTATGGTTCATGTGTTAAAGCTGCATTCTCTCTCCTGACCACCAGGGGGCGACTCCTCTAGTTGTATAGAAGTCTATGCTTCATGTGTTAAAGCTGCATTCTCTCTCCTGACCACCAGGGGGCAACTCCTCTGGTTGTATAGAAGTCTATGCTTCATGTGTCAAAGCTGCATTCTCTCTACTGACCACCAAGGGGCAACTCCTCTGGTTGTATAGAAGTCTATGGTTCATGTGTTAAAGCTGCATTCTCTCTCCTGACCACCAGGGGGCGACTCCTCTGGTTGTATAGAAGTATATTAAATACAACAAATATTAAGACCTGAGCTTTTGCACTTCATGGATTTGTGTTTTTTATTTCTCAAATCTCAAAAGGTGTATTACTCTTGAAACCCGTGGAAATAGTTGAATATGTTACACATAAAAGTCGACATTAACATCAGAATATATTGAACAACAAGTTATCATAGTCTAGGACTTTTTTTGAAAATTATGGTACAAAAATTATTAAAATTGTGATTTTTTATATATAAATATATTCTAAAATGTCACATGTAGAAATAATAATAATAAAAAAGTTCTTCTATACAGTGACAAAAAACAAAATGTATAAAGCAGTAACCTTAATAATGTTAATGAACAGAACAGACATAGTATACATATATATATATATATGTATACTATAATAATTATTAATAATTATATATTATGAAAAAGCCTTCCATTAAGGATCCGTTTCCGTGGGTTACGGCTCTTAGTGAGGAAGTAATGATCCTACTCATGACGTTAATACACACGTGTAACACCTGAACAGTGGCTATTGTTTAAAAATATTACATTTAAATTAAATTAAAATATGTAATC
>NC_046971.1:3498441-3505941 GCF_009769545.1 Cyclopterus lumpus | reverse complement strand
TAGTATGACAATATATGTAAATATTCTTTTTTAGATATATATATATTTGTATATATATTTACATATATTATAGTTATGACTATATATGTAAATATTCTTTTATATATATATATATATTTTTATATATATTTACATATATTATAGCTATGACTATATATGTAAATATTCTTTTTTAGATAAATATATATATTTTATATATATATATTATAGCTATGACTATATATGTAAATATTCTTTTTTAGATAAATATATATATTTTATATATATATATTTATATATATATATTATAGCTATGACTATATATGTAAATATTCTTTTTTTAAATATTTGTCATGAACACATTCCCACAGACTGTGAATATTACCCTCCCACCACGTCACGGTCGACGTGTCTCGAGTGAGCTCCGTCTTGACTTCATGAAACGCTCCGGGGCTCTGGATCCAAGCCGTTATTACTCCTCTGGGGGAAGGAAAGCACGTACACCCGATCTCGTCCTTCACTTCTCACCTCTCGTACATAAAAAGCCCTTTGGAAATAATATTTGTAGGCGAGTATTTTAACATGTTTTTGTGTGGTTTATTCCTTCGCGCCCTCGGCCATGAGACTCAAATGAATCATCGCTACACACTCTCTGGGTGGAACTCTGGCTCTCAGTACCAGGAATTCAGTGATTAAACATAAACGGAATACTCCTTTATTTTTTTATTTTTCTGGCAAATATTCCCTGAAACTCCCCCACTGCTCGCAGTCCGTCATCAGAATACCTGCGGTGCTCTTTAAAAAAGGAGCGGGTTCGAGGCCAACAGGTGCATTTACGAAGGCCCGGGAAACTTCCCTGACGTCACCGTGGCGATGTGGCAAATGATCAAACACCTAAAAAAAGAGTTTCCTGTCTTCTGATTGTTAAGAAATGTTTTTTTTTTCAAATGGGCAGCGGCGCTAAGGATATGCTTTAATCACACAGAGGTCGGACCTCGTGCCAGGAAACAGGATCACAGATGACCTGAGCTCGGTCGGTTGCCTGGGCAACCTCGACTTCAAGTGCATCGCCGCCCGAAAGGACACCTATGGGTGCATTATGGATTCACCTTATAGATTGTATCACCCTTTGATCTCAATTTTAAATAGTAACTACTTTTCTTTTTACAATTATCTTTATTTTTATTATATAATATTTGTATTATTTGTTTTATCTGCAACCTTTTATTATTATTATTATTATTATTATTACCATCATTATTATTATTATATTTTTATTTATTAGGAATTTAAGCTACCCAAAATAATTTCATATATATATATAATATTTATTAGTTGATTGCCCATAGAAATGGTAGATTCTTTTGCTTGTATTTCAGGGTCAGTCACAGGTTACCGGGTCACAGAGTCACAGGGTCACAGGTTACCGGGTCACAGAGTCACAGGGTCACAGGTTACCGGGTCACAGAGTCACAGGGTCACAGGGTCACAGAGTCACAGAGTCACAGGTCACAGAGTCACAGGGTCACAGAGTCACAGGGTCACAGAGTCACAGAGTCACAGGTCACCGGGTCACAGAGTCACAGGTCACCGGGTCACAGGGTCACAGGGTCACAGAGTCACAGGGTCACAGGGTCACAGAGTCACAGAGTTACAGAGTCACAGGGTCACAGGTCACCGGGTCACAGAGTCACAGAGTCACCGGGTCACAGAGTCACAGGGTCACAGAGTCACAGGGTCACAGGGTCACAGAGTCACAGGGTCACAGAGTTACAGAGTCACAGGGTCACAGGTCACCGGGTCACAGAGTCACAGAGTCACCGGGTCACAGAGTCACAGGGTCACAGGTCACCGGGTCACAGAGTCACAGGTCACCGGGTCACAGAGTCACAGGTCACCGGGTCACAGAGTCACAGGGTCACAGGTCACCGGGTCACAGAGTCACAGGGTCACAGGTCACCGGGTCACAGAGTCACAGAGTCACCGGGTCACAGAGTCACAGGGTCACAGGTCACCGGGTCACAGAGTCACAGAGTCACAGGGTCACAGGTCACCGGGTCACAGAGTCACAGAGTCACAGAGTCACAGGGTCACAGGGTCACAGGGTCACAAAGTCACAGGGTCACAGAGTCACAGGTCACCGGGTCACAGAGTCACAGAGTCACAGGGTCACAGAGTCACAGGGTCACAGGGTCACAGAGTCACAGAGTCACAGGTCACCGGGTCACAGAGTCACAGGGTCACAGGGTCACAAGGTCACAGAGTCACAGGTCACCGGGTCACAGGGTCACAGGGTCACAGAGTCACAGGTCACCGGGTCACAGAGTCACAGGGTCACAGGGTCACAGGGTCACAGAGTTACAGGTCACCGGGTCACAGAGTCACAGGGTCACAGGGTCACAGGGTCACAAGGTCACAAGGTCACAGAGTCACAGGTCACCGGGTCAGAGTCAATACTCAATATTTAGATAAAAGCGTCCACCAAATGAAACACAACATGTCGTGGCCCCGAAGTTTACCTGGAGGTTGGATATTCCCACCGCCGCGATCATTCCGAACATAACGAGGAACATGCCTCCGATGACCGGGTCCGGGATGGTGATAAAAACCGCTCCGAACTTCCCAAAGATCCCCAGGACGATCATCAGGACGCCGGTCGTCTGCAGGACCAGTCTGCTGCCAACCTGGTTAGAGGGGGGGGGGGGGCAGAGGCCCATGATTTAATCATGTTAACGTGCCGCCGCAGTAAAGAAGTCCATCAAGTCTGCAACTTAATACTCAAAAACCAGTCCTCTTTTTATGGATGCGCTCTTGTTTTGATGCTGCTGGCGGTGGGCGCTCCAAGAGCTTTCTCACTTTTGCGTTGTCACGGTGACGCGACGGTCCCTGACCAGGCTCGGGGATACTCATATTTTAAAGTGTCAGTCTGCTGAGCAGCTCAGGCCGCGAGACTCGCAAACAAATGAATAAATCATTAAAAAACTGTATAGGCTTCCCTATAATAATCAAAAGGTTAAACCCCATTTGACCCCTGACCCCTGTAACCATGCTCACTCTCTCCCCTCAAGAAGTGCTCCAGGTCCACGAAGGCCGAGCTTTAACGATGATGTCATCTCACGATTGCGTGTATATATTTTGTTGTGTGTATATGTTTTTGTCTATTTATACTATAGTACAAGTAGTGATACCACAAATATACTAGTAATTCAAGTAAGTACAAAAGTGCATACATGATAAATAAAATGTTCTATTAATCATTTGAACCGGTAAAATAAACGTATAAAGTATAAAGTAGAATAAAATGGATGTAGTTCTAAATTGTGCTTGAGTAAATGTCCTGGCAACAGTTACATTCCCCCAACTGGTTTCTTGTGAGAACATAACTCTGAACACCGGCGTCCTCCGTGCTCATAACTGGCCGACGGCCACAGGAGATGGATTATTAATGGATTTACAACATCAACAAACCCAATGACATTACAGCCTCCTGGCTCTCACCCACGTCCCCACCCTCATAAATCAACATTACTTGAGAATTTTACAAGTCCATTTTTTCGCTGCGGCAAAGAGCAAAAGGAGCTTTTCCTGAAAGGCCGCACTCACTAAAGTCCACTAGAGTATATATTAATATATATATATATATTTAAATATGTTTTTTTAATATTCATTATTTATGTATTTATTTTATTTTTTATATATTTATATATATATATATTTTTTTTTTAATATATTAAAATATACATATACTTAAATATGTTTTTTTATATTTATTTATTATTTATGTATTTCTTTTATTTTTTATATATTTATATTTTAAAAAATATATATATATATATATGTTTTTTTTCTTGAGCGAGAGTATATATATTTAAATATTCTTTTTTATATATATTTTAAATTATTTATTAAATTTTTTTATATTTCTATATTATTATTTTTAAATATATATATATATATATATATATATACATATATAAATATGTTTTTTTATATTTATTTATTATTATTATTTATTTATTTTAAATATATTAAATATATATATATATATATATATATATTTAAATATGTTTCTTTTCTTAAGCGAGGAAAGACAGCAGGACCGATATACCCCCTCGGCACTTCCATCCCAGTATATAAAGGAGCATCCGAAGCTTAATGTTTCTGTCAGCAGGAAGCTTACGGCTGGTTTACGCCGAGCGTGTTAAAAGGTTCGCTTCAACCAAAAGGAGGATCATTTATGTATCCTTGCTCCTAATACAGCAGTTTGACACAAGTCCCATAAATCCAGTTGTAAGCTCACCACTCAACACTTGAGTGACTTGAAGGTAACACGGTGAGTTCATGCTCAATTTGTGGGCGACGGACTCCTTTAAAGTCAAAATGTGGTTTGGATTGTACTGGGTGGACTTATATAAGGTTATTTTTGTAGATATAGGTCCTTTCTCTCTTATTAAAAGGTTATGCTGGACCGTGCGAAGGCCTCACGAAAAAAGTGACACACACACACACACACAATTCAATTCAATTCAATTCAGTTTATTTTGTATAGCCCAATATCACAAATTACAAATTTGCCTCAGAGGGCTTTACAATCTGTACACATACGACATCCCTGTCCCAGGACCTCACATCGAATCAGGAAAAACTCCCCAAAAATAACCTTTGACAGGGAAAAAAGGGAAGAAACCTTCAGGAGAGCAACAGAGGAGGATCCCTCTCCCCGGATGGACAGAAGCAATAGATGTCATGTGTACAGAATGAACAGCATTTACAAAGTTACATAAACACATTACATGAATATGACAATGTATGAATGGAACTCCAATCCATGAAACAGAAGGAGGTAGAGAGGAGGGGGCGGGGCATCAGCAGGGCCAATGGGAGGCCGGCTCACCAGCATCAGACACCTCCAGGTCCAATGGACCCTATAAGACGTGAAGTCACAACGACTCCGGGGAGGAAGCAGAGTTAATAAGGTGCAATGGAGAGATGTAAATGTATCCATAAGGAGAGATAGAAGAGGAGAGAGGTGCTCAGTGTATCCTAAAACATCCCCCAGCAGCCTATAAGCCTATAGCAGCATATCAAGGGGCTCGACCAGGGCAAACCTGATTCAGCCCTAACTATAAGCACTATCAAACAGGAAAGTCTTAAGTCTATTCTTGAATGAGGTGACTGTGTCTGCCTCCCGGACTGAAAGTGGAAGCTGGTTCCATAAAAGAGGAGCTTGATAACTGAAGGCTCTGGCTCCCATCCTACTTTTTAGGACTCTAGGAACCACAAGTAGCCCCGCATTTAGTGAGCGCAGCTCTCTAGTGGGGCAATATGGTACTACAAGCTCCTTAAGATATGATGGTGCATCACCAATCAAGGCTTTGTAGGTGAGGAGAAGAATTTTAAATGTGATTCTTGATTTTACAGGGAGCCAGTGCAGCGCAGCTAATACAGGAGTAATGTGATCTCTTTTATTAGTTTTTGTGAGTACACGAGCTGCAGCATTCTGGATCAACTGGAGGGATTTAAGAGACTTATTAGGGCAGCCTGATAATAAGGAGTTGCAGTAATCTAGTCTGGAAGTAACAAACGCGTGAACCAGCTTTTTTGCATCTTTTGAGACAAGATGTGCCTGATTTTTGAAATGTTACGTAGATGAAAAAATGCAATCCTTGAGATTTGCTTAACGTGGGAGTTAAAGGACAAGTCTCGGTCAAAGATAACGCCGAGATTCTTTACAGTGGTGTTGGATGCCAGGGCAATGCCATCTACAGAAACCACATCACCAGATAATTGATCTCTGAGGTGTTCAGGGCCCAGCAAAATAACTTCAGTTTTGTCTGAGTTTAACATCAGGAAGTTGCAGGTCATCCATGTTTTTATGTCTTTAAGACATTCTTGAATTTTAGCGAGCTGGTTGGTCTCCTCTGGTTTGATCGATAGATATAATTGAGTATCGTCTGCATAGCAATGAAAGTTTATGCAGTGTTTCCTGATAATATTGCCCAAAGGAAGCATATATAAGGTAAATAAAATTGGTCCAAGCACAGAACCTTGTGGAACTCCGTGATTAACGTTGGTGGTCATTGAGGCTTCATCGTTTACAAATACAAATTGAGATCGATCTGATAAATAGGATTTAAACCAACTTAGTGCGGTACCTGAAATGCCAATCGACTGATCCAGTCTCTGTAACAGGATGTCATGATCAATGGTGTCGAACGCAGCACTAAGGTCTAATAATACCAGTACGGAGATGAGTCCTTTATCTGATGCAATTAGGAGGTCATTTGTAATTTTCACCAGTGCTGTCTCTGTGCTGTGGTGTTTTCTAAATCCTGACTGAAACTCCTCAAATAAACTATTCTGATGTAGGAAGTCGCACAACTGATTTGCGACTACTTTCTCAAGGATCTTAGAGAGGAAGGGAAGGTTAGAGATCGGTCTGTAGTTAGCCAACACCTCTGGATTAAGAGTGGGCTTTTTCAGGAGAGGTTTAATTACAGCTACTTTGAAGGAATGTGTTACATGGCCTGTTAGCAAAGACACATTAACAATATCCAGCAGAGAGGTGCCAATTAAAGGCAACACGGCTTTAAGCAGCCTTGTTGGGATGAGGTCTAAGAGACAGGTAGACGGTTTAGAAGTAGAAACCATTGAGGACAATTGGTCTAGGTTAATGGGAGAAAAGCTATCCAAATATACACCAGGGCATACAGCCGTTTCCAAGGCCACTCCTCTTGATGACAGATCGGTAGTAGTTAAGGGCAAGAGAGCATCAATCTTGCCTCTAATAGTTAAAATCTTTTCACACACACACACACACACCTACCTTGGTGATGCCCAGCGCGGCGATGTTCTGGCTGTAGGAGGTGGTTCCGTTCCCGGTTCCCCACAGCGCCGCCAGGATGCAGCCGATGCCCTCCACGGCGATGCCTCGGTTTATGGCGTGAGTCGGTGGCGGCGGGGCGCCGCACAGCCGAGCGCAGGCGTAGTAGTCGCCGATGGACTCCATGGTGGACGCCAAGACGCCCGCCGTCATACCCAACACCGAGGACACGCTCACCGTGGGCACACCCCACTGACCTGTGTGTGTGTGTGTGGGGGGGGGGGAAACGATCCATATTTAGGTTTTCGACGGCTGGGTAGCAGACGACCCCGAGAGGGTTCACACAGCATGTTAAAAAGACAAGCCCCGCCTCCTGAACCATCGAGATCAGCCAGACCAAAGGCCGCCTACATCTACCGCTGTCATAAACACCTGGACGGGTCCTCATGCCCCCCCACCAACAAAGTCTTTCTAGCTGGATTCTATTTCAAATGTAAGAATGTTCCGAGCATGTGATTCAAGACATTTATTGAGCATGTTTCCACTGAAGACATTGGGGGGGGGGGGGGGTGTTCTCCATCTGGGTTCTCCATCTGGACTCGATTCAGACATGCTGGCGTCTTTATATCTGGGGTGTCCGGCCTCTTTGGGTAAAGTGGAGCAACATGGTTGCGATGTGACACATCAAATGGCCATGT